>NC_046657.1:22558843-22559885 GCF_010883055.1 Belonocnema kinseyi | reverse complement strand
ATTTTGACTATCAGGTGCGAAGACGAGCAGATTCGATTTTGCGCAAATGATTTTTTAAGACTCTAGGGTATCAGGAAAAAGATCCACTTGCCCGTTTTTGTCATTTCAGGCAAAATTTTTTTCGCTTCCCGCTCACCGTGCAGATACTCAAAATAAACTTCTATCGTCACTGTCCCCGTATAAATGCTCCTCTTCCGATTCCGACAAAGACGCTGCCACATCTTTCGCACTTTGGAGATTATAAACCCGGGTGCTCATTCTGAAACATAAATTATTATATAATTATTGTGAATTGATTATTATTAGAAATAAATTACAAAAATGTACACACATTTTTGCAAGATAAAATTTATTTGAGGTGGCAATCGAATGCGAAAAAAATTTTATTTGCAATTTATTTTAATAAATGCATTAATATCTATAATTGGTGCAAGAAAGATTAAATTTACTTACTTTCATTAGAAATCCAAGTGCCTATAAGCAAAATTCACTTTTTTTATATTTCGGAGTCGGCAAAGACTATGCATGCACACAAGGAACACTTGTGCAAATATGCACTCACTCGAAGTTTAGTGCCTGCTACTTCGGCAGCTAAGACAAATTAACGCGGACTAAACGACAATAGATGCTAGAGAGGTACCGCATATTTGTCATAGTAGGGGTATACCGCGGAAAAGTGAAAGCAGAAAATGCCAGCAACTTGAACTTTTTGCTGGTGCAGATTCACACCAGTGTACGTCGAGAGGGTTAAGAGGTCAAGGAAAATCAGAAAAATAAAGTGCACTTAAATGTGGAGAAGGTGAAATAAACATTGGTGGGGTGGAGCTTGTGGAAGAGGTGGAATGACCATTGGTTGGGGTGAAGGTGGTGGTAGAGGCGGAGGTGGTAAAGGTGAAGGCCGTAACGGTAGCGGAGGTGGAACTATAACGTATTATGGAGGTGATGACGGTAGAGGAGGTGGTGGCGGAGCAGGTGGAGGGGGTAAAGGAGGAGGATGAAAGATAATGCTTGCTGTTGGTGTTAGTGGTGGGGGTGTGGTGGG
>NC_046657.1:22545254-22558801 GCF_010883055.1 Belonocnema kinseyi | reverse complement strand
TATAAAAATGCAAAATTTCTGGAAGTGAGGGAGGAGGAGGTGGATGTATGTAACTTAAAGTTGGGGATGGTGAGTTACTGTACAATGGTGAAGTTTCTGAAACCATTAGATGGTGGTGATGAGTAGCTTAACCATGATGGAGTTGAGTAACTTTCTTAACCAGTCTAAAACAGAGAAAAAAAGTTTAACTCATTATTCATCTAAAACATGTGGTTTTAAAACTTCGTTATGATTTGGATATTGAAGGTCACACATAATTAAGAATGATAAAAATCCAATTACAGTCAAACTCGGAGATAGTCGAGGTTTTTGGGCTTACCATAAACCTGGCCTAATCTAACGGAAACGGGCATAGTCCAACTCTAATCGTAAACAGGAATAGTCGCATCGCGGCGTCGATTCTTGGAATGACTATTTCCGAGCGCGCTATATCCGAGTTTGATTGTATTATTATAGTTTTTTATAAAAAGTTAATCACAATTTCATATTTGTCCATTTTACAGATTTTGCATGTTCACACTAATTTAATGCAATAACTTAAGAGTCTTGTCACAATTTGAAAATGATAATACATTAAATTGCCAGTATTTATGTATTTATGCCTTGAGTACCAATTAACTTGCTTGGACACTTGACTCTGATGCTTTGACAATTCAATGAATCTTGTCCTACTAATATACTCAGGATTCATCAAAGCGCAGATAAGCCCTTGATACATACTATACTTTTTATCCTGCGAGACCGATCGCGCGCTCAAGCGCGCGTGTTTTTGTTATTTGCGATATTTTCTATGTATTCAAATGAATAGGACTTTTTGAAATCAATCCGATGAATCTAACATCAGTCCGAATGGATAAGTGTGAATCTGAAAGCAAACCGAATGAATCACACTCTAATCGGAAACAAACTTTCACTCGATCCAAGTTAATTGGAAAGTAATCCTAACCTAACTTTCATTTCTTTCAAATTCATGGGTATATATCAACTTGAATCTTCACACACCTTTTAATCATTTTCAAACCGTGCGCCTAACACAATTGGGACACTTCTCGAAAATATCAGGTCTGTTCCATTTTTTTTTCGAAAAAAGTATAGGTTCAAACCTGGGCAGGACTGGTTTTTTCGGGATGTGTGCTATGTAGGTAATCCGATAAATCCGAGGGTCATGCAAACCATCTTTTCAATCCTTGTCAATTCTCGTACAAACATTCACTTGAATCTGAATTAATCCAAGCTAGCAATTTAATTAGTTCCAATCCAAATGAATGTATCCCTTTCTAAAAAATCTCTAAAATTTGACGTTTTTTGCTTATATTTCGACGTCCGGAGATCTGAATATAAGTTAAGTTTCTTTAATTTTAATACGAACTTTTATTTTGTATTAATTTTTTAAGTTTTTGCGTATGTCCCATGTTTTTCGAGATGATTCACAATTTTGATTTTTTCCTTTTGAAAAATCTTTTAATTATGTTAAATTGTAGTGGCTGGGAACCACCCTTTGTATAAAACCCTGAATATTTAATCAGTTTTCGCATATCTTACTGTTTTCAAGATAACTCAACATTTTTATTTTGAAACTCTTTCTACTCTACTAATTCAGAGTTCCCGATGACCATTCCGGAATGGAATATCCTGAAAATTTTGTCCCTTTTGCGTATCTCTACTTTACTCTATTAGTTGTGGGTGGTCGATGATCTTTATCAAACAGTAAAAATTTTTTCAGTTCTCGCGCTTCTTTCATCGTTTTCAAGATAAATCAAAATAATATTATTCATTAAATTTTAAATCATTCTATTGGGTTATTTTGTGTTTGTCAAAAACAGTCCTGCTCTGCAAACTCCTTAACATTTGTTTGTTGTTCATGTATCTATGATCGTTCGCGATATAATTCAAAAAATGTTATTATTGTTTGGAATTAAAAGAAAAATTTTATTAGATTAGTTACAGTTGTTTAAGAATATTCCTCTTTCAGATTGTTTCATTTTATGAAATCTATTTATTGCTTTAGATTGGAGCGAACAAGAATCATGCTCCTTTTGAATATCTTCTCGGTTTCCGCTCCTCCCTCACCGTTTTTAAGATAACTAAAAATTTACATTTTTGGGGCTCAAATTTAGCTACTTGGAGTTGGTCGAAAATAAATCCGCTCTGCAAAAACATTTAACTGTACTTAGTTTCAGTTTTTACCGTTTTTAAGACAATTCAATATTTCCATTATTTTTTTTGTATTTAAAATATCTTTGCATAGGGATATATCGTGTAGGTCGAAACAAAACCCTTCTTTTAAAACCTTCAAACCTCGGTATATAGAGATTCTCTTCATCGAAATCCTGACCATTTTTTTTTTAGTTTTTAGGTATCTGTGACCCTTTTAGAGGTCATTTAAAATTTTGGATTTTTCAAATTTTAAACATTTTTTTACTGCTTTGATTTTAGGAGGCTGAGAACCACCCCCGTATAACCCCCCTAAAAATGTTGTCAGTTTTCGTTTATCTCAGCGATTTCAAGATAATTCCAAATATTTTTTTTTTGTAGGTCATTTAAAAAATATTTTTGCTATGTTATTTCAAGTTGGTTGATGATAAAACCTATCTTCAAACCTCTTAAAATCTACTTAGTTTTCATACTTCCATGACCGCTTTTGAAAAAAATCAAAAATTGGATTTTTTTAATGTTGAAATTTTTTTTGTGTTTAGTTTGAGGTGTCTGAGGACCATATATCTTTATAAAAATCTGAAAATGTTATCAGTTTTCGCATATCTCTCGTCCCGTCATGCCACGTCTTGCGGTGAATATTTTGTAGGTTACGATAAAAGCGTCTGCTGTGTAGTTGGTGACCAATTGCAGATGGATCGCTGAGGCGAAATGGCAGACGAATAAAGTGATGTTAGCCTTCTACGCAGGTCCTAAAATTGTGTGCCAGTCGACACACTTTGTGCAGTTCTGATTTTAAAGTTTGTAGTTCTAAATTGAAAAGTGTGCAGTATAAAATTCCTTATTTTTAAAACTATTTGCTTTAAAAATTACAAAGAAAAAGTTTTTTTTTTAATATCTAGAGATATAATTTGAACATTTTTAAAATTATTAGTATGTGGTATGGCTTTTCTATTGAGGCGATAATGCGAGATCCAATTAAAAAACTGGCTTCCGCTCGTTAGGAATATAAATCAGAAAACTTTGGAATTTTGTATGATCTTTGCATCAAATTTTGTAGACACGCGATAATGATTTGGTGAAAAGGTAAGTTTTTTTGGTAGGAAGGTAAGTTTTGACCAACAGTAGGTAAACTGAATTTTTTTACTGTCGCTCAAACCTTATCTCCCTGATAAATGTTTCTTTTTTATTTTTAATAATGCTTTAGGACTTTGCAGTTTAACTTTTCATTGCGCAAAAGTCCAATTTTCATATTGTGTTCCAATCATTTTTTATAATTTTCTTTTAAAACTTTACTTTGCTTAATTTGAGTACGAAAAGGATAATCAAATTGAAAATGATAAAGAAAGACCAAAAAGAAAAAAATAATTAAATTTTGATATATGTATAAAATATTTAATAGGAAATATACTGAAGCTTATGTTTTTAAAAATTGACAATTAAAATTGTTAAAATAAAAAATGCAGTTCTGATTTTTTTATATTTCATGTTCTGTTTGTAGGTGCGAGTTGGCAATCCTTTCCAAGTTTCAAAGATAAGAGGCCCAGAAAAATAAATTCCAGAGTGAAGAAATGGTCGTGAAGGTGTGACGCGATTAGCAGGTAGTTGTCTCATTGGCTGTTGAGTTCGTTTTTTTCGATATCTCACGCACCTGCTACATTTCCACAATAATGAGCTAACTGAAGCTCGGCCGCCACGTATCCAAAAGTCATCTATGATGAGTGACAAGGTATTCTGAGTACCTCCATGTAATGATCGTTGATGAGCATCTGAGATAATTAGTTGAGTCAAAGAAGACTCTCTTGACAGAATGAATAAATGTTTAGAATTCCATGGATGATCTGATGATTGCAGCCTTCCTCCTGTTTGTAGAAGTTAGTAAATATCGATGAAAGGCGTGAGACTTGCAAGATAATGAGAGCTTGTTATTGAATTACCCCTTTCCATTAGCTTGTAATTCTTGTTGAAAAAGTTCAGTTGAAGTTCTTGTGCCCAGAAAGGTTTTATTTCTTATAATTATTGGGTTGTTATAGGAGCCTTAGGCAGTGCTTTCATTTTTTACTCAAGAAGGAGAAGGAATCACTTGCAAAGAGTTGTGATCTGCAGAAGTCGAGTCAAGATCAAGTATTTGTCAAGTAGATCCCAATACGTACGAGGCGGGTTTGCAGTAACAGCAGTTGCGTTACCAGTACGTTCTTTAAAATTTTCCACAAAAGATGAAGGTTTGAAGTTGTTGGGCCATGATGAGGATGTTTCCTTTAGCCAATCCAAACCAATAAACCAGATATTATATTGAGAAAGTTGACTTAGAGTCCACAATCAAGTTAAGTACCACAATCCAAAGTATTTTCTTTACGTTGTATGCAATGCCATTTTACTGTGGGAAGAGTTTCTTGAATAAAACAAACACGATTGTGAACGGACGCTTTTCATCGAGATGGGTCTTGTTGATCCATGTGTAGGCGATTAAAGAATTTGTCCAAAGATCAACTGGGGCTTGATTAGAATTGAAAACTTGTATAGTGTGATAAACCAGCTGCATGAGAAGGATAGCTACTGAAAATTCGAGTCGAAGAATGATCAGCCTTTTCAATGGAGCTACCTTCCTCTTAGAGCAGACAAGAACCGTTTGAAACTCATTCTCTGGATCCATGGATCTATGAACAGAACAGCATCAATAGCTTGTTGAGATGCATCACAAAAACCATGAGTCTCAATGGAATTCCGTCATGACATTCTAAACGATCGACGAAATAATATCAGTTTAAGATCTGGAAGTTGTTAATTAAACGCGATCTATTTTTCATACTGCAGAGTATGTAAATGATCATCCCAATCAAGTTCGAGAGGCCAGAGTTGATGGATGAAGATTTTAGCGTTGATTATGATTGATGCGAGAAATCTTAGAGGACCGAAGTCTGGAGCAATAGTGGAGAGAGTGGTTCATTTGGTTATTTTCCTAATTTGTGAAATTATCCAAGTGAAATGAAATGTATCAGGAGTTAAATTTCAACTTATTCCCAGAGCTTGAACAGAAGCAGCTTGATTAATCGGTATAGAAGTGGAAAATACTTGCTTTTCTGTAGGTACACCGCTAAGTATTTCTGGATTGTTGCTTATCTATTTATGAAGAAGAAAATGGCTCGCTATTGGGAAGAAGTACTGCCTGATGAGGAAAGTAGAAGACTCGATTTGGTTTAGGACTTCCAACTGAAACTTGCTTCATATGATTGAAAGTTTCATACTTACTTAAAAAATCTTAATAGGCTTTTTGAAGAGATGGATAAGCTTAAAGCTTCTTCAATAAGCTTGAGAACATTTTCAAAGCAGCCGATTTCGAGTCAACAAACTGATCATTACATTTTTTTAATGGGAGTTTGATGATGAGGCGATCGGTATTATCTAAAGAGTGTGCAGTTTCAAAATGTTCCTCACACTCTTGATCATCAGATGACAAAAAGTTTCTTTGTGCAGTTGGCAATTCATCCATTTTCTAGTATTTCTGGAGAAGTTTGCGGACTTCTTCTTTAATGGAGACGTGGTATCCTTGGAATTCAGAGGATGATGAGCAAAATGTTGCTGGACCAAGGAATACGTATCTAAAAATGGTATCTTAAGCAGTTGGAGTATTGCTAGGATCTTTTCGGAGACCTTTTTCGATAATTTTACCATAATAGTCAGCTATTATGATGAAGTCAATCTGTTTAGGTTACTTCAGGAAGGAATGGCACCTTTTTCGCAAATTTCAAAACGATGCAGGGATTCTTTAGTACCTAATTGTTTTTATTAATTACTGCCAATTGTTCTAACAATTTTTTCAATTGTTTGCAGAAATCGTTCAAACTTTCTTTTTACTGTTAACAGTTATATTTAAGGATTTTTTTTTTATCATTAGGTTTTTTCTGTGAACAGCAGGGTTATTTAATAATATCAAAAACATTTAAACATAATTAGAAACAAATACCATTTTTCTAACAGTATGTCTTTAATACAGATATTTAATTAAATACACAATTTTTTTTTTAATTTTAAAACTATTTGACAAAGAATTTGGATTCTCAATATTGATTAAACAACTCCGAATCATTTTTAATCAGATTCGGAATTCTTATTCTTTGGTAAATTCATAGCCTTGATGATTTAAATATGGAGTTGTTTTTACAAATGAAAGGTGCCCTAAACTATAAAAATCACCAGAAAATCCTGTGATTAAAAGTAAGGCTCATTAAAAATGATTTCATTAAAAAATTTCATGTATAAATAAAGCGCCATGTCCCTTGGTACAAATTAGACTAAATGGAGGCGTCGCGTCGCACAATGGGGCAAAAAAATACCCGTTGACAAATCAATTTTAGCCCACACTATTCATTCCGATAAAAAAAAATTTTTATACAAAATTTTTAAAAATTTTGAAATAATTAGTATGATTAGATTTTTTTTAATTGCGAAAAAATTCTTATTTAACAAGAAAGTTGATATTTTTTTTTAACTTTGCCCTAGTGTCATTTCTTTTAAGACATGGATGGGCTGAATTTTCTTTACGGAAACAGCTAAATATGTCTTTATGATAAATGTTTTCTATGATATTTTGAAAATTCACAATAATTATTAATTTTTTAACAATTTGTATAAACAAATGAACAATTTGACGATTTTTCGATTAATAGGCTCAATTTTTGTTTGCGATATCAACTAGAGATGTCTTTTTGATGACTCGCTGCTACGATAATTGGCAAATAAACAACAATTATTCCTTATATAAACAATTTTTATCCAAAAATTCACAGTCTGGCGCTTTTTCAATAAATTGGTTTAATTCTTCTTTATGGAAACAGCTAGATTTGTCTTTCTGATGATTGTTTACTATATTACTTAAAAAATTAACAACAATTATTCATTATTTATACAAGCCGTATAAATAAATTAGCAGTTTGACGATTGTTCGATCAATAGGCTCAATTCATGTTGACGAAATCAACTAGAGATTTCATTTTGATAACTCTCTGCTATTATAATATGAAAATTAACAACAATTATTTATTATTTAAATAATTTTTATGAACAAATTCACAGTTTGGTGATTTTTCAAGGAATCAGCTTATTTTTTGTATGCGGAATCAACTACCCAGTGGGCACAAAATTTAGCGACGTCTTGACGACATCGTTACGACATATTTACGACAACTTTACGATATTCTACGTCCATGTCGTTAAGGTGTCTTTACAATATCGTAAAAACGTCGCATGATTTGACGATGTCTTTACGATATCGTAAAGACCCTGAAACGACACGGACATAGGATGTCGTAAAAATGTCGTTAA
This sequence comes from Belonocnema kinseyi, assembly GCF_010883055.1. NCBI lineage: Eukaryota > Metazoa > Arthropoda > Insecta > Hymenoptera > Cynipidae > Belonocnema > Belonocnema kinseyi. The sequence goes on along the minus strand of NC_046657.1, from coordinate 22,551,325 downwards.
GATGTCGTAACGATGTCGTAAAGACGTCGTCAAATTTTGTGCCCACTGTCTATTTTTGGCCGATTGACAACTTCGATTGTTTCTTAATCCAATGAACTCAAGTAGTATTCATGTAATATTCATAGTATTGCGCATCGTTTACCATTTAAACAGTAGGTCTCTATATTCGATAAACATAAAAAGATATTAAATGAAAGAAGTGTGTACATCCAAAATAAAATTTACACTCAACTAGGCTTAATCGTGGATGCCGCAAAAAGGAAGCGGTTCTATGAACGACAAAAACATGACCAAATAATTTTTTGAGAATTACGACTCAATATCCAAAATAACTGGTTTGGTCAATCAGTTACTCAAAAACATTTATTATCATTTTGAAAGTCTTAGCTAGCGGGATAGTCCAGTCATCTGGTCGGAAAAATATGACAATTATGGTCATTTCTGGGCCAGTCATTTGTTTTCTCTCAAGCACTTCATTTGTGGATGCATTATGTAGGGTCAGTTACTGTAAACAGGATTTTTTCCCGGAACACGGACATTTTTTTGGAAAAAGGTACAAAATATAACAATCCATTGGATGGCTGCTTTTCTGTGCATTTGATAGATAAAAGTGTTGTTACAGAAATTAAAGAAGATATAATTCTGCGTAAAACTAAAAAAAGAACGTTGTTCTATCACCAATGGTTTCAGAGTTACGGCCTTTTAAAAACCCCGAATTTTTAAAAAAAATTTCCGAAAATCATATGTTTTTGTTTTTCTGTAGCTCGGATCCTGATGGCCAGATCTAAAAATAATAAGCAGACGAATTAAAGTAGACGGCAATACCTATAATTTCAAAAAAAGAACATTATTCTAACTATAATAGATCGCGAGTTAACACCTGCCAAATATGCCTATTTTTTAAATCTTCTTTCACCGAACTAACACGACTTTTGGATTTTCGGTGAAAAAATATTCCGTCTACTTTAATTCATCTGTTAGCCATTTTTCGATTTGGCCATCAGAATCCGAGCTACAGTGGAACACCAAAAAACTTTTTTTTTTGGCAAAAAATTGGAAAAATCGGGGTTTTTTGAAAAGCCAATATCAATTGGTTATTTATCTGAAGAGGCTGAGGGAACACGAAATAAAGACCTTAAAGAGGTCGAGAAAATAATACAAGAAAATCATTTCCAATCCAGATGCATGAAGGCATCTTACTGAACAATAAATAACAAGAGGCTGCTTGTGTCAACGTACCCCATTAAATTTGTGACAACGTGCCCCGAGCGGGGCATTTTTTTACTCCAAACAGCCTCATGGCAGACACGTTTGAGATATCCATAAGATTAGGTATTGCTCACGGTAGGTAGAAGTACTTCAAAATAATATAAAGGTCTATTCTGAGAAAACCTGGGCTTCATGTCCAGTACGTTGAATATTAGATGATAAAATTTTACTTATGGTTGCGAAAAACTTTCAAGTTGATTTTACATCAATACGGCTGGAACAATCTTAACACTGTAAACACACCGAAGATGGGCATACACTAACACGTGTTCAGTATGACGGGTGCTGCCCTCTGGTTATTATTTTTTTTTAATAAATCCGATGTGACAACGTACCCCGTGGGACATCGTGCCCCGGTCTACACTACGGATTCCAGAATCTAAAGCACTGAATTTGAATATCACGCGAGGTCATTGGATCAGAAACAATCGAAGTTGTCGATAGAAAAAAAAGATACAAAATGTCTTTGTTTATAAAAATGGTTTAAATAATGTATAATTGTTATCAATTTATAAATTATCATAGTAAAGAGTCATTTAAAAGACATACTTAGTTCATCCCGTAAACAAAAATTGAGCCCATTCATTGAAATTTAGCCAGACTGTGAATTTTTTATTAAAATTGTTTAAATAATGACCAAAAAGCATCTATTCTTAATTAATGGTAATGAAAAATTCATTTCTCTCACATTCTATACAAATTATATTTATTTCAATCAGATAAACATTGCCAATCCCAAATAATGATTTTTCTATATTAATTTATTTATAACACAATTAAAATTTTGTTTAATAATTCTAACCAACTGGAACTTATTCCGATAAAGTTGTAACACTGTTTTAAGATATTTTGGAATCAATCTAAATATCTTAAAAGAAATAGCACTTGGGAAAAGTTAAACCACAAAAGTCAACTTTGTTGTCAAATAAGAAATTTCTAAACAATTAAAAAAAATCTAATAAAACAAATTTTCTCGAAATTTAAAAATCTTTCAAGTTAAAAGAAAAGTTTAAATCGGATAAATAGTGTAAGCTAAAAATTGATTTGTCCGCGGGTACTTTTGCCCCACTATGCGTCGCCTCAAGTTGCATTAAATTTTTTTGGCCTGATTACTTTAAAAACTATTCAGGTAAGGAAATGGTTTTTTTAGAGATATATTTATAGCTATTAAAGCTCTAAAAGTTCACCTCAAAATTATGTCATCATGTTACCTACTTTTATTTGAAATTTTTTTTAAGATTTATACCTCCAAATTATGAAAATTAAAGTTACAATATTTAATTTAATAATTTGGACCCATGAACTTGATCCGTATAATTTGTGCCGAGACATCAATTCAATGACCTGCACATATATAAACTCTGTGTCGCAAGAGCATTCTGAAATATCCAAAACATTATTGCATCATCATTCAAAAATGCGCGATCACCATTAAAATAATTAGGATTCCCTTTTAAAATCCCAAATTTAAAATATAATTTCATCTATTCTGAAAATCGAATGGAAAATTGATTTATGATTGTCGATTATTAGATTTGAACATCGAAAAATTTGTTCATAATCTTTATAGTTTCCATAAATAATAAAATATGGGACTTGAAACTAATAGGAAGTTTTTTACTTAAGATAATACGTGTTTTTCGGGATAAAAACTTTAGTTTTAAAATTTTCTGATTTTTCCCTAACCAACTTTTCATTGTCCCTGAGCATTGACATTCAAATATCAGCATTTTTTGGTAATATTTTCAACCAAGGGTCTTTTATGAATGGCAGAAAAAAATATTTTAAATACAAATTAAAAATGTTTGAACTTAATAATTTGGAACCAAAAAAATGACTCTTCTACAATAAAAGATGACTTTTTTTACGAAATATTCGAATTTTTAACTAACTATTGAAATTAAATTAATATTTGAATTTTCAACCGAAAAGGTGAATTGTCTACAAACAGGGGTAATAATTTTCTGCACAAAACTTAAATTTTCAGCAAAAATATTAATATTTAAGAAAGCAGCCTAATTTTTTACCAATTAAAACTTCATTTAAAAAAATTGAAAAACGTGCACGCAGCTGAATTTTCAATTTAAAAATATCAGTTTTAAAAAAATTGTTAGAATTTCAAGCAAAGAGGTGAATTTTCTACTAAAAATAGGAATCTGCAACAAAAAAATTGTTTCTTGACGAAGTAGCTCAATCAAACTTTTTAAATAAAATAGTTGAACTCTCAAGCAAAGAAGTTTGTTGGATTTTCAGTGACAAAATATGAATTTCAAAAAGAAATAAATTTTCTAGTAATTAGTTAAATTTTGAGCATGAGAGTTGAATTTTCGACCAAAATGAATGATATGCGATGCAAAAAGACGAATGACCAACAAAACAATTGAGTTTCAACCGAAAAGATTAAATTTTTAACAAAATTGTTGAATTTAAAACCAAGCAGTTCATTTTTATTTGCATTTTTTACTAAAATAGGTTAATTTTTTAATTAAAAAGATAAATTTTAAAGAAAAAAGTAGTTGAATTTTTATTCAAAAAATAATTCAGTCCGACTTTTCGAAATCAAAATATGAGTTTGAAATAAAAAGTGAATTTTGTACGAAGATACTTGAATTTTAAATTTAAAAAGACGAATTTTGAGGAACAAATTCAAATTTTCAAACAAAACTAATTACGTTTTAAGAAAATGGTTAAATGTAAAAATTATGATGAAAAAATGAAAAAATAATAATAAAATAATTCAATTTTCTATAAAATAGATTCATTTTTTAATTAAAAAGACAAATTTTTACAACAACAGAAATAGTTGAAGTTTCATCTAAGAAATATTTCAGTCTGACTTTTCTAAATCAAAATATAAGTTTTAAATAAGAAGTAAATTTTGTAAGAAGATACTTGAATTTTAAATATAAAAAGATGAAAATGCTTTTAATTTTAAGAAAATGCTTAAATTAAAAAAAATGTATAACTAAAAAGAAAATCTTCAAGGGTAAACAACTGCAAAAATAAGAATAATAAATATAAATACAACGCAAATAAATTACTGAAAAGAATATTATATTAGTGCTACTACAAAACTTTTTTTTTAATTCCCTAATTTTTCCCTGACCAATGTTTTCATTTTCCCTGAACATTGAAATTTTAAAACCCAAATCTTATACTTGTAAGATTTTTCACTTACAATATTTTCTTAACAAAAGAAAACAATTTCAAATTGAAAAATTTGAAATTCATTCTGTTGGACAGTGCTTTAAAATTATAGAAATTCCCTGACTTTTCCAATGTGCTTTTTCTCAATCCATGATTTTTCCCTGACTAATATAATTCTCTGCCTTTTTAAAACTTTTAATTTAAGTAAACTCCCTAAGTTCAATTTCGTAATACTCGAAAGAATCTATTTTTAACCACGGAAATGAATCCATTATTATTTTTTCATTGTTTCCGCAATAATAAATTACTTTAAAGCAGTAAAAGGATTTTTAAAAAATATTTTATAAATGAAGCATCATTTGCGGTAGTGCCGAAATCGATAACGTTTATTTTTGACATTCAAATTTAAATCCTAAGTTTTATCTCACTAATTGCAAGGAAACTAAAATGATCCTACTTTTGCTTTTTCAAATAGGAACTTTTAATCGTTACAATTTCAAATATTAAAAAATTAATTAATTTAATATTTATCAGTTAATAAATGCATAATACAACATTCCTACAATTTCCGGACTTGATAAGTTTATCTGCGTTCTTATTTTCACCACTTATCTTTCAGAAGTGATTCAAGGATTTCTAAAAAGATTCATTTTATTTCTTTTTGCATTTCACAATGTTTAAAATTTTTTTTACATTCTCATCATGCTAAGAAGGTATTGGTTTTACGTAAAATTTCACTTTGTCGGTTTTCAGCAAATCTCCACGTTTTGAAACCCCTTGAGTCAGAAAAAAAAACAATTTTTTAGAAGGTGTATGTCTGACTGTCTGTCTGTAGTCTGTAGTTTGTATTCTGTAGGCACGATAACCTTCGAAAAATTGATCAGATAGGATTCTGATTTGCACGCTTTTTTAAGGCCTAAAAAGAAAGAATGAGTTTGTAAACCAGCTGTTTTGAATAAAAATCCATAAAGTGAGCCCATTTTCAAAATGCTTAAAACCACATTTTTTCAATATTTAAAAATTCTGTGTACGGTTATTCATAGTACTACAAAACTCAAGCAATTTATTCTTCTACCAACAAAAGAAAAGCGTTGATTTTCAAAAGCGCTACAAGCTTATCATAACAACTTTTTTATTTAGTCGAAAATTTGAACATTCAAAATTTGATCGTATGAAAAATAATGAAAAATCCAAAAATTCGAATTTTTGTTCTAACAACGCAAGATACGAAAAAATGAATGAGCTAAAATTGTGCGCCCTAAAAAGATCTACAAATTTGTTATTATTAACTTTTCGATAGGACGCGTAGCTTTTGTTATTAGTTGTAAAAAGCACATTTAAAATAAACAAAATAAAAATTGTTGGACTAACGACACAAGCTAAGTAAAAATAAAATGAGACCGAACTTGTTTATCGAAAAAAGAGCTACAAATCTTTTATAATTATTTTTTATAGAATACGCAGTATTTTTTTTATGCGTAAAAAACAATAAAAATTAAACAATTAATTTTTTGACAAACGACACAAGCCATTAAATAAAAAGAAAACAGATACTCTTCCAAAAAATACCGAAAACTCATTAGTAATATTTTTTTTACAAAGTAATGAGTATTTGAACTTTTAATACACCAAACTCTTACTTTCAGTCAACTGTC
>NC_046657.1:22522415-22545154 GCF_010883055.1 Belonocnema kinseyi | reverse complement strand
TATGAAAAAATAATCTTAATTTTGCTTTGAAGTGATGTATTTTTGAAACTGATGTAGATATTATACTTTTTCTTTCTGGTTCCAGTAGTTCTATTCATTCTCTTTCGAAATTTACAAGAACATTTGGAAAATTCTAAAAAGTGACAAAATGGCGACGGTTTTTCTGAAAAAATTTTTACTCAATTTTCTCAAAAAGGCTATAGTTTTTTTTCTAGATTTTTTTCTAGGTAGGTACTATTATAAGAAGAAACGATTTTGTTGTGACTGAAAAATTAATATTCACATTTTGTGCAAAAGTAAGACAAAATATGAATTTGACGGTTCCTTCGAGATTTTCACTTCAATAAAAATAAATTTGGCTCTAGCTGTATTTTTTTTATAACAATAGTCTGTCATAAATATGTAAGAAGGGTATAAATGCAACAGTTAAAACAATTTGAAATATTTTCTGATAATCATAATTTAATATTTTAATAAAATAACTTTAATTACTGAAAATTTGGAATTATTCTACACTATGACAGCATTTGGAATGCTTGAAAAAAACTTTATCAAAAAGATCTCTTTTAGATGGCTGTATTTATATGCGTCATCATATTCTAAATTGTCTATTTACTTAAGTATAATCAAAATTAAGTTTCTCAAAGCTCTTCTTTTTTCTCGACAGACATTTGTAAACAGGTTTTGTTGGATTTTTTTCTCGTAACTTTCGCCGCTTTTCCACACATTTTTTTTTTATTTTATTTTTTTTTCACCGTTATTTTTCACGTATAAAACAACAAGTAGGTGTCCTATTAAGAGGTGATTCTGAACGAAACTGTTGATCTTTTTTGAGATAACCATTTTTTGTGAATTCATATTTTTTCGTATCCTACATAGTTTGTCCACAAAATGGAATTTTTTATTTTCATTATTTTTTGTGCAATCAAAATTTGAATTTTTGATTTTTGAAGAAAATCCAAAAATTTGTTATGATAATCTTTTAGAGCTTTCAAAAATAAATGTTTTTCTTTTCTTGACTTTTTTTCAAATCGTGCGTTTTTTCGGCTTCAAATTTTGATTTTCGGTTGATTAAGAAAATATTGAAAACGCTATAACTCTGAGAATTTTCTTTTTATCGAAAAAAGTCATAAGGATAAATTGTTTGTTCTATTTAACATTATAAATATCTGCACATAGAATTTTAAAATTCAGAAAGAAGTGGTCTCAAAGATTTTCAAAAAGCGCTCACTTTTTGAATTTTTATCAAAAATGGCTGGTTCACGAACTCATCCTTTCTTTCAGGACCTTAAAAAAGTGTGCCAGAGATGAATTTGATTCGTTCATTTTTTCGAGAGTTATCGTGTTTACGGACGGACGGCCGGACGGACAGACAGACAGACGCTATCGTAAAAACCTGATTTTCGGATTCAGGGGGGCTCGAAACATGGAGATCCGTTGAAAAAGTGTGATGTCAAATTTCCGACAATTCTAATACTTTCTCAATCATAAATTATGAGAATATAAAAATACAGCTATGGATGAATTTATTCTTATTGAGGAAAAAATCTCGAAAGAAACGAAAGATAAAGAAAAGTCCTAACAGCCGTTATTTATTAAAATGCAATTATTTTTCAAAAATTGGTGAGAAGCGACGGTCAGAAAAATTCAATATCAAAACACATGGTTAAAATTATTGTTTTTTTGTTATTGTAAATTTTAACATTTTTTTATAAAAAAACAATGTTTTTGATAAAAAATTCCATCAATTATAATATTTTGACTATTAAAAAAAAATTTTTAAAAACTATTTTTTTAGATATCTAACTTTTGACACGACAACTACCATGAAACATATGTACACATAATTTTGAAAATTCAATTAAGATACAAATCATTATTTTTAGTAAAACATTCAAATAACTATCAATTTATATTTTCATAAAAATTATAATTATCATTAACATTTTAAACCAATTTCAGAAGGAAATAAAAAATCATTTTCGCATTTTAATTCAGCTACTCATTTTGCAACATCACAAAAACTTACAAAAATTATTTAATTGGAATAGAGGTATTTTAAAATAAATAAAGGCTTATTGAAAAAATTATAGCTAATAGTAATTTACATAACCTTAAAGTAAATAATCGAATTATGTTACTTTATGAGAAAAAATTAAAAACTAATGTTTATATAATTTAATATTGCGAAACAAATTATTCACCTGATAACCAATTTCTCAGTTTGGAACATAAAAAGCATTACATTCTTCATTGGAATTTTTGAATATTTTTAAATTGATATTTTCCTGAAAAATTGAATTATTAATGCCCTTCTAAACTAATTCCAGAAAATATTAAAGCAAATGTAAATATAATTTTAAAAATTGAATTCGGATACTCATTTTGCAACATGAGAAACATTTGGAAAATGATGTAACTGGAATACGGGTATTTTAAAAATATATAAACTTTCATTATACCAATTATGGCCAATTTAAATTGCATAACTTTAAAGTGAAAAATGAATTTAGGTTAAATAAATCAAAAATGTTAAACTTCAAATTTTATGTAATTTAATATTATGAACAACATTAATCAGCTAATAATTAATTAATCATTTCTCAACATAAAAAGCCTAGAAAATTATTTTTATTGAAACATTGAAACAATTTTTACCTTCTACATATTTTTTTAATTTACATTTTTTTAAATATAACTGCCCTTTTTTAAATTTCAGTTTTTAATCATCTTCTAACTAATTTAAGAAAATGAAAGTTTTAACAAAATCAGTTTATAATTAGGTAATGAATTCAGAACAAAAAATTACATAATTATTTTTATTTAAATAATTAAACGACTTCTGTTTAATATTTTTCTGAAAAATTTAATTATTAATAACCTTTTCAACCATTACAGACAAAATTCAAATGGATTTACATAAAATTTTTAAAATTTTACTTAGATACTCATTTCACAACATCAGAAACATATAAAAAATTATATAATTTTAATAAAAGGGATTTTAACTCTTGAAAACTTACTGGGAACTTTAGTTCATTAGTTTATTATTTTGAAAAAAATGAATAAATTTCATAATTTAATAGTTAATCAATTAGATCATAACATGAAAAGAAGTAAACATTAGAACATAATCACACATAATTCTGAAGTTTAAATTCAGATAATTATTTCGTACCCTCGAAAAAATTTTAAAAATTACGAAATCGGAATGTGTGTATTTTAAATTTAAACTTTTCTTAATACAAATCATATCCAATATTCAATTACGTAAACTTATAGTTCACAATGAATTTATTTTACATTATTAAACAACAACAATCTTGAATCTATATGTACTCTAATATTGCGAATAAAATGAATTAACTAATAATTATTAATAAGTTGAGAACACAAAAAACATTAAAATAATTATTTTTATTGAATCATTCGAATAATTGTTACCTGATATATTTTCTTAAGTTTGAACTTCTTTGAACCACTTTACAACATAAAAATCATTACAGAATTATTTTCACTAAAACACGCAAATAAGTTTGTACTTTATATTGCAAGTCTGACGCCATAATTTTCTATAAAAATAAATTTGAAGGGCTATAAACCAAATAATTTCGAATTTAAATCGTCTGAAATTGGACAATGCTAAATAAAAATGTTCACAAAATAATATTTTTAAGTAATTATATGTGAGCGAAATTTCATATAATCTATCACAAATCTGTATATCCGAATTCATTGTGAAATATTAGAAAAATCATTAAAATCTTTGGAAATTTGATATTTTATCAATGTATTTATCATTTATTATTATTCCTTATTTACTATTTATTGTTTTTATATATATTATATCGAATGAACACAAAAATAAATGCATTTTTTTTGTTGAAAAAAATGATGTTGACAGGTGCCGCCAGCTCCATGAAGTTTAACGCGTATTTCCCATAAGAAAAAAATACGTTTTTGACAATCTTATTCTTTCTTTTTTTTTGCAGTTTTTTTATTGCAAATTGTTTCTGACACATAAAAGACCATTTGATACTGATAACTAGATGTTCACATAATTTTTTTAAATAATTTATTATTGTTAGAAATGTTCTCATAGAATGAAGTTAGAAAGAAGCGGTTTTTTCTTTAATTTGCCACTTGTTGTCCATTTTTCAAATAGAGGGAATTATTAGTTCATCAATGTTAACAAGAGTGATTGATTAAACAATTTATTATTATGTTATTAATATCCTCTCAGAAAAATGGTGGAGGATTGCTGTTTAAAAAAATTGACTTTTAGTCCAATTTTCAATTGAGATAAGTTATGTAATTAATTGGAGCCAAGAAAATTAATTGTTGAAACAATTTATTATTATTAAGAATATTATATTTGAATAATGCTAGAAAGATGCGTTTTTTTCTGAAATTTCTGACTTTTTGTCCAATTTTCAATTAAAGTTAACAAAAATAATTCTATAAACAATTTATTATCGTTGTTAATAATATTCTCTTTGCTTAATTGGTAGAATGTTGAGGTTTTTTCTGAAATTTACAACTTTTCGTTTATTTTCCATTAGGCGCGACATAATACTTAATTTAATTTAGCAAAAATAATTGTTTAAACAAACTCTTATTATTTATGACTATTTTCATCTATATCAATACCTTATAGTTGCGGTTTTTCGGCAATTTTTACCTTCCTGTCTTTTTTTACTCAGGGAGATAATAATTAATGAAAGTTAACAATAAGGTTGTTTGAACAATTATTTTCGCTAAATATAATTAATTATTAAGTCACGCCTAATGAAAAATAAACAAACAGTTGAAAATTTCAGGAAAAAATAGCAATATTCTACCAATAATTTAGCAAAGAAAATATTATAAACAATTTTAATGAATTGTTTAAACAATTATTTTTGTTAACTTCAATTCATTATTTCTTTACTCCTATTGAAAATTGGACAAAGGGCCAGAAATTTCAGGAAAAGCGGCATCATTCTAGAATTATTCAAATATAATATTATTATTAATAATAAATTGTGTAAACGATTAATTTTCTTGCTTATAATTAATTATTTAACTTATCTTAATTGAAAATTTGACTGAAAGTGAATTTTTTTAACTGCAATTGTGTAGCATTTATTTAGGAGTATATCATTAATTATAATAATAAATTGTTTAAACAATCACTATTGTTAACATTGACGAATTATCACTTCCCTCTAATTGAAAATTCGGCAACAAGTGAAAAGTTTTTTAAAAAACCGCGTCTTTCTATCTCCATTCTATGAGAAAATTGCTAAAAGCAATAATAAATTGTTAAAAAAAATTATGTGAAGATCTAATTATCAGTATAAAATAGTCTTTCATGTGCGAAAAACAATTTTTATTTTAAAAACTGCAAAAAAGTCATAATTAGCGCCAAAAACTTGCAAAACCCATTTGTTCACTTATGGGTGTTTTTTGGGACCCCATGAAACAGAATTATGTTGTTGATATTTCATTTCATCTTTAGCAGAATAATATTTCATAAATATATTAATCATTTATTATTATTCATTATTTACTATTTACTGCTTTTTTATATATTTTTATTTATGTAAAATTTTAACACAGTATAATGAGTACACATTTTGCTATTTAATTTTATCATTCTATGCCCCTTCTTCCACATACGAAAGATAGTTTCCTCTGCTTCTGTGAATAATAGTTTAATTTTTCGAATAAATGTCAGTGATTGTTAAATCACAAATGATAAAGTTTCGAGCTAAATAATTTATTAATCCTAAACTATTGCATATTCATTGTGAAGAAATCAGTTGTATTTGAAATAAATAAGGATTCAAGAAGACAGATTGAAAAATTAAGAAAGTCTATGATTACTAAATTTTCAATTGTAAATCCTAAAAAAGGAATTTCCCGCAAAACAGTTTGCGAGTTGCATACTCTGTAAGTGTAAATCTTAAAAATAGAATATCTTGCAATTCCATACTTTTTCAATTTAACAGTTTCCCATTTTAGATGCAAAAGCTTTCTTTACGATTTTTCGTCGTAAAATCTGAAAGAAGAGAAGAACGGCTTCTTTTGTTGCGAAAAAACCAAACTAAATCACTCGTCGATAATGAATTAACATATGAATGAAGTAATCGTACTACATTACAAAATTTCCCTCAACTACAATGGATGACCTTTCATTCTTACGCGATGAACGCCTGTTATAATATCTAAAATTACGCAAAACATGAATTAATTACGTTTTGATTAGCTGAATCAAATTTCGAAAGTAATTCAAAAAGAAGAAAAAAAAGATCAGGAAAATCGTTTAATATTGTCAATAACTCCGGGCAATTTATAGATAAAAAAGTTACTAAAATGTCAAACAAAAAATATAAACAATACAAATTTTGAAAATTTCTAGATCAACATCGATGTTTTGTTAAACATAACTCGCGATTATTCCGCCGTTTGTGGATAAAAATGCTTAAAAATTATATGGTGTATTCTCAATACATAAGCGATGGCTATAAGCAACGCACTTTATTTTCAAAAGCGGTATGTTTGTTTTTATGCGACAAATTGATTCTGAATGAAAATAACGTTTTGCCAACTTCGACTAATGGGCCGATCATCGAAAAAATATTAGTTGGAATAAGTTATTGCAAGAAAGTTATTCGCTATTCTTTGAGAAAGTTACCCTGAAAATTTGAAGAAAATCGATCGAAAATTGTGGAAATGGCAGCGAGTTAAAGTCAACACACGCTGCGGCTGGAGCGTTTTGTTGTTCTTTGCCGCTGCTACTAGTAACAAAGGCTGATAACCGCAGCACTGCAGCGGCAGCGTGCGTAGACTTTAACCTGCTGCCATTTCCACAATTTTCGACCGATTTTCTTCCAAATTTCAAGGTCCGACCCACCGACCCACTGTTCAAACTTGGCGAAACGTGGTTTTTGTTCAGAATCAATTTGCTGTTAAACAAAAACAAACATATTGGTTTTTAAACAAAGTGCGTTCCTTATCGTCATCGCTTATCCTTATATATAAAAACTCGTAACCTCCATTATTAGCGCATGGGCGCTGTATCTTACAATGGTCAAGTTATCATGTATTTTGTAGGTTATTGACGAATTATTCGTATTCCCAGTAAGCGGCCTACATCCGCAAGATACGTGGCAGGAAAATAAGTAGATCTGGATTTTAAACAACTATATAACAATTTATTATGAGGATTACATTGCGCGTACTTCAACGATTCAAACGACGGCCATACGTCCTTTTTGCATCCCGATTCGAACTCTACGGCACTAGACACTCACAATTTTTTCGCCTCGTCCAAACCGCATGCTGCGTAAGGCAGAACGGAAACTCGCTCGCATATTCGACTCCGATGAGTGACATAGTGGGGGTACAAAGACCCTATAATTTTATGGCGACTGGCGACATCTTTCTTCAACCAATAAAATCAATCGAAATAAAAAACTATATTTCTACTTTTATCGATCGTCTATAATTATTTGCGTTTTGTGTCTTTATTTTCACTTTCAATAACAGCTGTTATTTTAATTGAATTATTATTACGTATTAATATTTAAATTCGTTTCTCCTAATTTTTCATTCGTTACATTAAATTACTGAAGATACTTTTCAACAGAATGTGGTTTATTCAATGTTACAGGAATAATAATTTAAAGTTTATGTTAAAATCTAATTTTTTCAAAAAATATAAAAGAATATTAAATTAATAGATACATTGTGAAATCATTAAGTTTAATAATATTATAATCTAAATTAAAATTTAATAATAATATATGAAAGTACATAAAGATTGGATTTAAATTGTTTAATATTTAATAAGCTAAATATGTTATTTCCTCTCAGATTATGCAATTGAATATTAGAATTATATTTTAATGGTCTTTCTTTTGTGAAATGGTCAATTGATACTTAGCTAATTAACGTTTTCTGATTATTAAAGTAAATAAAGTTTAAAACTTATTTCCTGAAATTGAAGTAACATAATTTAATTATTGACTTAAAGGTTCTATAATGGAATATTGAATATGATTTGAATATGAAAAGTTCATTTATATTTTTGATCATATTATTTCAATTAGATAATTTTTCAAATGATTCTGATGTACTGAAATATGTATTTGCATTCGATTTTTCAAATCATATGGAAATACGTTTTTTTTCCTGAAATTAGTATCAAAAGTTATCAATAAAACAAATTTGCAAAAATGAGTGTGATATTAAAAGAAAATGTAGAGTGCATATTATTTCTATATTTAACTGAAAATGATTGTTAAATGCTTTTTATGTTATAATTTATGAAAAAATTAATTAATTGTTAGATGACTAATTTTTTCACAACATCAAAGTTAATAAAGATTCAATTACAACTTTTTTTTTAAATTAAGTATTTTAAGTTGTGCAATAATTTTTTCTTAACATTTTGCTACTATATTAAAATTCCAGGGTTTTTAAGAAGAAGAAAAACGTGTTCTTTTTTACATCTGGGTAATCTTTTTTTTTATTTTCAGAGATAAGTTAAATAAAATTATTCAAAAATATTAAGAATTATAACAATAGAATCATTTTAATAATTTCGAATGATTTTGAGATTTTTTTTTTAAACCGTTATGGGAAAATTTTAAGCAGTTAATATTTCTTTTTGAAATAATAATTTAAAATTTTAAAGATTCCAAAATTATTTTTTAAAAAATATGGGAGATTTTAAGGCAATTATTTCTATTTTCCAGGATTTAATTTAAATTTAGGTAAACTTAATTTTCTGAGACGTCAAGAGAAGGAAAAATATATAGTTTAGATTCATGGGGAAATTTCAAACGATTTTTTAATAATGAGTTCTAAGAGATTATTACAAAAGATTACAAAACGTTTTAAATTATTTCATGAAATTTAAAAAAAGGGTTTAAAGTTTTTAAAGCAACATCGTGCCATAATATATAATTTTAGAACAGATTATAGTAAATTTAAGAGATATGTAGAATTTTTGAAACGATTAAAAAGCAATGAAAATTTATAAGATATTTTAGGACTTTTTAAAATTTCAAGATAATGACATAAATTCTTTAGGTTCCCAAAACAATTTCTTTCGATTTTTATTTTGAAAATGAGCTTTAGGAGAAAATTCAAAAAGATTTTCAAACATCAAATATTTCCTTAAATTTCGAAAAAGAGTCGAAGATTTTAAAGCAAAATTTTTCAATTTGGGAACATTAAAAAATAAAAAATGAAATAAACCATAACATTCTATAAATATAGCGACGATTAAAGGAGAATGAAGGAGATTTTTAAACTGCAGAAGATTTAAAAAAATGCAGATTTATGTGAAAGTTTTTAAACAAAAAGAAAGCCAAATGTTAAAAACTATATATAATATAATAGCTTTTCCTATTACTTTGTAAAATTCCGTCAAATAATCTTTTTTAAATCTAGATTTTTTGTTGAAGAATCTGAAGTATTCAAAAATCTTTTATAATTTTCTTCAAATTTGTAAGAAAGTTTTGAAGATTTTGAGCTTAATTTTTTACATTTAAAATTATTTTTCTAAATTTCAAGAAAAATTGTAGTCGTTTAAAAATATTTTTAGGAATTCAAGAGTCTTTACATATATTTAAAATATTTGAAACCTTGGAAGCATTTCCGAAGACTTACGGAATATTTATCATTTTTTCTGAAATTATAAAAACCCTAAATATCTTTTGAAGAGGATAAAATTTATCTAATAATTTGTACAATCCCGTAAAATAAAATGTAAATTTTTTAAATCTTCGACATTCTTTTTTTGACATATCAGAAATATTTAAAAATCTTTCCTAATTGACTCATGAAAATGAAAAAATTCATATAATTCTAAAAAAAACTGCTGATACTTCTTTCCTTGTAAGTAATTGGAAAATGTGTGTGTAACTAAAAAAATATCAAAAAAGCATTGTTGTGTTACGTCAAAATATTGTTCAATGTATTTCTATACCGCACTTCATCCTAAAAATATAATTTAATTTACAAAACGTCTATTAAGTTTTTAAAATTAATACAAAAAAAGAATGTTACGTAACTGCATTCAGGGTGTGGGAAGATGAAAGGGTTTAAAATAACGTTACGTAATATGTGAAGAAGAATATGAGTGTTCAGAAAATAAAAAAAAATTGTTATTACAAAATTGAGTAAATGATAAAAATAAATATAAAAGTGAGCGCGCGCGTGCGCGTGCACACTATAGTCTAGTATAATAATGATAGACCATATAAATTTAAAAAATTTTTATCAACAAAGGGTCGAATAATCGCGAGTTGTGTTTTACAAAACATCGAATTTTGACTGTGAAATTTTCCAAGTCCTTATTGTTAATCTTAAGCAATAATTTTCGATTAAAAAAGTTTCATTAGAAAAATTTGTTGTTCGTGTCAAGCTAAATGCGAAGGTATATTTTGTTTCACGCTTTGGTAATTTTTTTTTTTATCAATAGATTTATCCTGAATAGACCTTCCTTTAATTGAGCCAAAACTGCCCCGGCCCATCAGAAGTATTAATATAAAACTATGAAATATCTTACACAAGCAAAATGATCTTTTTAGAAATCGTAAAAGGGATTTCAAAGTCAATAAATTTTATTAGAAATATTTATGTTTTCTTTAAAAAGAATTTTTCATAATTAAAATCTAATCTATCATAAGTACAATTAAACAGTATAGATCGCCAATATTTTAGACAAATACATAATTTAAAAATCTGATTTATTGCATCATTTTCGTTGAATGAGAAACAAAATACTTTTCATATCATTATGTCCTAATAAATATTTGCAGAATTTTTTCTTGTTTTTCAATACTTGAAATTACTTCATTACTAAATAATTCGACGAAATTCATAAAAATTCAAGGTGCATCGAAATCAAATAAATAAGAAATAATTTTAAAATATGAAAAAAATTTCATTGTGTTCAGTAACTTTAAAAAAATCTGAGAAAAATGCAAAGGAATTCAAAATAATTTAATCAAATATCCAAGAATTCAATTTGAGGTAAAAAAACATCAGGATCAATGAAATGAAAACTTTAAAAAATTAAAACAAAAATATTGAATGAAGCGGAATTCAGTAAATTCAGAAGAATTAAAGTGAATGAAAAAATTCAAGAAAATTCCAAAGAATTTCAAAATAATTCAGGGTAAATTAATAAGAATTCAGGATTCCAAAAAATATGTTTAAATGTCTTTAAATCTTTGAAACCCCTTTTCGAAGTAAAATTTTTTTCTACGTATGTAAGGTAAGTCGAAAATATTTGAGGATGATTTAAATAGACATTGTTTTAAATCAATTAAAACACTTGAATATCTTAAAATTCGTAAAACCCTTAGAAATTTCTTAAAAACGCTTTGGCATTTTAATATACCCTACAATTTTTCAAAATATTTGAAATCCCTTTAAACTATTAAAATAAGTGAACAAAATTAAACAATTTATTTTGTTTTATAAACATGTATTTTCTCTTATGACTTAGAGTAATGCTATTTTAAGTTGCGTATTCTTCTGAAATTTAAAACTTTTTCTTGTATTGTTTATTACTCATTTTTTGTTTATAAATGAAAGGCAAAGCAAAGTAAAAAATTTCAGAAAAAACAGCAACTTTCGAGAAATTATTTAAGAGGTCGAGGTAAAGATGTTTAAACAATTATTTAATTTAAATCTTAATAATTTGTACCGAGCGCTAAGTTCTAAGTGAAAAGTTGACAAAAAGTGCAGAATTCAAAAAAAGAACTGAGGAAATATTGTTATATTTGATAATGAATTGTTTAGACAGTTACTAATACATTCTAAGTGAAAAATAGACATCAGTTTGAAATTTTATGACAAATCACAACTTTCTAGCATTATTAAAAAAGAATATTCTTGAAAATAATAATTACATTGTTTAAACAATCATGTTTCAAAACTTGAAATCATTATTACCTCACTCTAAATAAAAAGTGGACAAAAAGTAAAAAATTTAGGAAAAAGCTGCAGCCTCCTAGCATTCTTTTAAAAGGAATATTGTTATAGATGATAATAAATTATTTAAATAATTAATTTTGTTGGAATTAAATGAAAAGTTGAAAATTAGTTGAAAAACTGTGAAAAACTGCGACTTTCTAAATCTATTCTAAGAGAAAATAACTAAAATTGATAATAAATTGTTTATTTATATAATATTCGAAATCTGCGAATTATAAAGATTCCTTAATTTCTTAATTTCGAAACTCATTAACAAACATCATAGTTTTTTACCGTTAAACCAATTTTTTGTAAAAGTTAATTAGAAATACTATTTAACACATAAAAAGTCAAATATAATATATGAATTATTCAAGAATTTAATCTCAAAAGTGACGTTTTCTAAACCTACCTAAAATTGCATTTACTTATTTAAATTTTTCTGTTTTACTTTCGTTAAATTAAGCTGAGCCAAAATGTTGAGTTTTAAATCCAAAAAGAACAATTTCATGCAAAAAAGTCCAGTTTTCAACCCAAAGGTGACAAAAAAGTTTAATTTTTAGAAGAAAAATATGAATTTTCTACCAGAATAATTGAATTTACAACTAAAAAAGGTCAATTATCCAGCAAAAATGAAATAATTACATTTGCAAGCCAAAATTTTTTTTAACTAAATAAAAACAATTTTTTAAGAGAATAGTAAAATTTTCAGCCAAAAAAAATTTTTTTTACTAGAATGAAGAGTCTTAAACCACAAAAATGTATTTTAAGTAACCAAAAAAAAATTTTAACCAAAAAGTTGACTTTTCAACCAAGAAGATTAATTTTCTATCCAAAAAGATTAATTATTAACAATATGCACGTTTTTACAAAAATATTTTAAATGCCAACCAAACATAAAATAGTTATATTTTCGGTTGCAAAAATTAATTTTCAATCAGAACAGAAATTTAATTCTCATTATAAACTGAAAAAATGTTTAGTCAATTATCAATTTGAAGAAATTCGAGTCAGCTCAAGATACATTTAGAAGTACTGAAAAGATTCCAAAATAATTTAAAACTTGAAAAGATTTCAAATCATTTAAAACAAAACGTAGATTTTTCAAGATTTTTAACACAAAATTGAGAAGTTTCTAAACATGTTGAAATGTTTTAAAGCTTTTAACTTTTCAGGCATTTTTTATAATTTTGCAAAATTTTCCAAATTTTGTAGGAAAAAATTCGAAGATAATACCAAAGTTTTCATTGGATTCCCTAAAAATTTTTAAATAATTTTTATTAGCTTCTTGCTTAAAATTGCTTTGAATAATAGAATTAAAAAATTTATAAATTTTCTTAAGATTATTCAATTAAACATTTTGGAATAATTTCTTTTTTATTTGAAAATTAGACACTTTTGGTTAAGGCATTAAGTTAAAAAAATAAAAAAAGTGTTCACTCATGCAAATGCAATTTTCTGTTTTTGTCCCTGTCCAAATTTCTGAAAGTAGATTTAAGTAACGCAACTTTTAAGAGTCTCTCGCTGAAAATCCTGTATATTCTACTTTTCATGTTTTAAAATAGTATTTTCCATTAACTTTAATAAATAAATTAGCTGAGCAGTAAAAAAATTATGTTTGTTAATGAATTTCCAAATTAAGCTAAGAATGAGACTATTCATTTTGGACTAGAAGTGCAAAATTATTTAAGGATAATTTTTAAAAATGCGATTGTTTTAGAAATAAATTAAATTTATGATTTTAGTTAATAAGCTTTCAAATGTGGCCAAATTTTAGCTTCCGGAATTTTTCAAGTTATAAAAAATATTACACTAATAAATTAAAGGTGCTGCAGTGGATTTGAGTAGAATATACTCAAAAGATTTCACCATAAACTTGAACATTCATTCTTAAATTTTCAACTTTTGAAGTCAAATAATATATCATTTGAATCGTTAGACTTCGCAGATTCCGAATATTATATTTATAAATAATCAAGTGCTAAATTGACAACGTTTTATATTCCGCATTTTATTCCTCTATAGGTATGAAGGACTCCTATTCACCGATATCGACGACGCAGTTCGGCTCAGTGAGTGAAAGTAGTGGGGGGACCGTTCACAGGTACCCAGGGCGGCGTAGACTGTCAGCCGTCAAAATATTATACGTTAGAGTCTAAAGACGATAGATCTCGTGCTGTGTCCATCTTGAAACCGGAGCGCCTGTTTTACGTTCATCACGCGTACACTTCTCGTGACGGTTTGCTCATTCCCAGGCGCATGAAAAGCATCATATTTTCAAGTAATTAAAACAATTTGGTATATCGAGTTAGCCAACACAACAACAGGATCACAAAAGATTGAATGGATGATGTGGAAACAAAATCCTTTTTTAAATGTCTTTTTTTTTATTTTTGATACTTTTAAACTTCCTAGTTCTTTTTTTAATCTGCAAAAAAAATTTAAGTCAGATACTTGGCATTTTTTTAGCCTAAAAACAATATAATTCCAAATTGAAATCCCTTGTAATCAAACAATACTAAATGTAAAATGTTCACAATAGAATATTTTTAAAGTAAAATATGTGCGTGTCCCCTGAGTAAAAAAATTTCCTGGCAGTCTTGAATCATGATAAAGCCAGTATAGTTTTTCTCAAGCCTGTCTATTCACAAAATAATAGCCTGGCGCTATCCACGAGTTATTTACGAATTTCAATATATGAATTGTCCAGATTTTAGCTAGTTTCTATTTCGCGTTTTAGGACTTGAAGAAAAATTACAGAAGGGAATTAAAAAAAATGTTTGAAAACAAGATTTAGGAAATTCCAATGCATAATTCTATAAATTCTCAAGTAATCATTAAATGTACGTTGCTGCATATTTGTGATAATAAACAATAATTATTAAAGGTGTTTGAAACCCTAATACACGAACTGAATTCCTAATGATCTTTTTAAATAATATTTAAGAACATTTTTTTTCAATTGAATTATATAGTAAAGGCATACTAAATTTAAATTAAATTTATAATATTTTTAATACAAAATAATGCTATGTATTATATTGATTATATTCAAGAACTTTGAGTTTGAACCTAAATGTTTTATTTAATTCTTTATATATTTTTTGATTGCGTGAATAGTAATTCATGCGAACGTATCACTTATTTGAAATAACAAACAATAATAATTTCTTAGCCTAATCGCAAATATAATAATACAACTTTATTACTTTTAATGATGCGTTTACATATTAAGCACTTTGCATCATTAAAAATTGTTCAAGTTTTATTTAAATAAATCTTACGAACTAATAAATCTGAATTCATATTTGACAAAAATGGAAAAAAATAACTTTTAGATACCGGAGTGTGTTAAGGGCCCTGGAAATCGAAGAATAAGATTCAAGACAAACGATGAAGCTATTTTGTTTAATTTTTTTTTATAAATGCTCTAAGAAATATAATGACTATCGGTAAATGCTGCTTTTTTCGAAAAAATCGATTTTTGATGTAAAAATAAAAGAAAGAAATTTCACTCGGCAGCATCGTTGTAGTAATGTGCTCTACTACTCCGCAAAACAGGTAGCAGGTAAAGCAGTTTTCGAGCTCGAATATTCCTTTGGGCGACTCTGCGTGAGCTCGTACAGAAAGGTTTCAAATCTTAATTTTTCAAACACATATTAACATATTGAATGAAAAATAATTTGTTTTGTAATAATTGATCTTTGTTGGTGCAAAATGAATCTTCTTATTTGCAAATACAACTTTTTGGTTGCTTTTTTACAATTCATCTCTTTGCTACAAAATCCAAC
Organism: Belonocnema kinseyi; assembly: GCF_010883055.1. Taxonomy (NCBI): domain Eukaryota; kingdom Metazoa; phylum Arthropoda; class Insecta; order Hymenoptera; family Cynipidae; genus Belonocnema; species Belonocnema kinseyi. The sequence continues at coordinate 22,529,384 of NC_046657.1, read as the reverse complement.
TATTCGAATAGATCAACACGTAGTCCCCCCAACTTATTATTTTTCCTTGTGTCAGACAAACCACTTCATTCTGTGTTATTTTATAAGATTAAATTGATGAAATGGGAAAAAGTAAATGTAGAAGGCGCAGTTCTTCGTCATCTTCATCGTCATCGGAGGATGCGTTTCTAGATCCAAGAAAGCACCGGAGGATCTTGAAGCGTATCTTAAAATTATAAGAGACACAGGACAGTCGTCATAGCAAAAAATCAAAGAAGTCCAAGTATCAAAAACGATATTCCAGTTCGGAATCTGAGTCATTCCATTACAGTAAGGTTTTCTAACTGCGTTTAATTTTTAAAATTCATATTAACCTATAGAGATATTTATACGTTTAACCCTTGAAAAAATCAATCATTTTAATTGTGCATATCCACACATGATTTAAGATGGCGGATTTTCCATGGAAGAAGGCATAATCTTATATTTCCAAAGGCTCATAGCCTAAGAACTTTTCGCAGGTTCATACCTGTCTAAAGGGCTCATATCCAAGAAAAGTCATGCGTATAAAATTTAATAACTGTTAATAGAGGCTCATGTTCCTTAAAATTATTCATCTTGACTATAGTAATACAAGAACTCACTTTATAATCTATGTGCATGATATCCAACAAACCATGGTCCCGCCAATTCGATGCTCAAATACGTTCGACTTGGAGTGACTTGGAGTGAAGCGATGTCCCCCACCATACTCACTGCATTGTTGCGAATGGAAGAGGAAGCCAACTACCGCACTCGATCCTAGATGTCAGAAGGGTCGTGTGCGCCAGGGTGCCGAATCTGATTGGTTGATTTTTTTTTACTTGCGGCTGGCAGGACCATGCTTTATTGGATCATGATCTATGTGCCAATAAAGTAATAAACAAGGTCGATGTTTTTTCATTTGTATAGGTCGTCATTATGAATCATCAGCTTCGGAATTTGAGTATCTGCATTCGCCGACTCTTGCCAATGAAGCAGGAGTAAATCCCGTCTTTATCGACAGTAATATTTTTCAATATTTATCGCTCAAACGAAATCCTTCAGTTAGGTTTATTGGCGGAAGAGCTTTCTAATTTGTTGAAGAAATACTTGCCTCCTAGTAACTGCTAAACCTAGATCCTCTGAATTTAAATACAGTTTTTAATTTGTGCAAACTAATTGTATTTGGAAAGGACCTTATTGAAAAAGTCGAATCAGCCCAAGCCGTAGAGCGAACGTCGACTGCGTTCAATCTTAAGAAGGCTGCATCTAGAAATAATGCAAAAAACTTGAGGAGCCGGCCTCATTTACATGCGAGAAATTCGGCGGTGTGGGGTAGGCAGAAGAAGGAATTAACTCCTCACCAATCATACCACAGAAATCAACGGTTTCAGCCGAAACCATATCAACCTAGCTGATCAGGCAGGAAGGAATTCAGGACGAAGGATTAGGGTCAGTAATGTTGCTGGTAGATTAAGACATTTTTCTAAGGAATAGAAGGCTATAAAATCAGAACCAAAAATCTTGTTCTGGGTCAGGGAATATAAAGTTCCTTTGTTAGACATACTGCTTGGTCTACTGTAGAAAGACACGAAGTATTTTTAAATTTCTCAACTCACAGAAAGGGGCACCATACGCGAATGCAAGCATGTAAAGGGTCAATTTCTTTCTGGCATTTTCCTAGTTCCTAAACCAGATGGTAGTAACAGATCCATTATAAGTCTTAAAGAATTGAATATATTTTTTCAAGGGAAATTTCGAACTTAAGGACCATAAGAAATCAATAAAATTAATAAGTAGGGACTGCTTTATGATAACCGCATACCTAAAGGACACTTTCCATTCAATTTCGGATGACGAAAGTGATAGGAAATTTCTGAGATTTGCGTTCGAGGGTTCAGCTTATGAATTCACGTGCGTACGCTTTGGCATTTGTACAGCTTCTTATGTTTTCACGATGCTTTCAAGGCCTGCAGTCTCTCCTCTGAGAAAGTCGGGTAATTTGGCCGTTAATCATCTTAACGATTATTTTTAATTTGGTAATACATATTCTTGTTGTTTAAAAAATTTAATCGAGGCCAAAAAGTTATTACAGAAACCTGGCTTTCTTATTAGTGAGGAAAAATGTCAGATAGTTTCAAGTAACAACTACAAATTTTCAGGCTTGATGTTTAATTTGTTGCAAATGGTCCTTCATCAATCCAATTTATCGGTTCTTTAATAGCTTTTTTTTTCCTGCTCTATCCTAAAGTTGGCTTTATACCAAAGATTTCGAGCAAAAGAAAATCAAAGCTTTAGCAGAAAACAATGATGATCATGACGCGTCTATGAGATTAAATTTAAAACCGAAGGATTTGTTGTGGTGGAAAAGCCATATTTTAACGAGATATAGATCCATAAGGTAGGCAGAGTTCACTATCGAGATTTTCCCGGTTGCTTCTCTAACTAGTTGGGGAGCTGCTTGTGGCTCTCCAAGATCTCACGGTTCTTCGACATAGGAGGAACAGGTTCTAGATATCAACATTTGAAAACTTAAAGCCGCATTCTTTGGTCTCAACTGTTTTTCCAAGCATTTACCATCATGCGAAATGCTTTTGAGAAAAGATAACATGACCGCCATTTCTTATATTAATAGAATAGAAGGTACTCAGTATGTTCATCTTAGCAATATAACGGTAGAGATTTGAAGATGGTGCGAGGCATGCTAATTATGGATATTCGCTCCCTATATTAGCTCTAAGGAGAATATTGAGGCTGACATTAAATCACGATGACCTGAGCCAGACACGGAATATGAATTAGCAGGTTTTGCTTTCAGAAAAAGAGTTCAAGTTTTCGGTGACCCGATGGTTGACTTATTTGCTAGTCGTGACAATGCAAAGTGCAAATATTACATTTCCTATAAGAAAGATTCTAGCTCAGTAGCAGTTGATGCTTTTTTTGTCTTGGGGAAAGTTCTTCTTTTATGTCTTTCCACCCTTCGCGATAATTTCAACAGTTCTGAATAAAATACAATCAGAAAGAACTTACGGCATTGTTGTGGATCCAGATTGGCCTACCCAACCTTGACAACGTTGGGAAAACTACATCCTGTATTGAGATTCGAATACCTTAGCACGTTTAAACATCAGCAAAAAATCAACCTCAACCGATCCTAATTTTACATTATTACAAAGTAGAGCACTCTGTGCTGCATTAATGTTAGTGTCTTATTTGCTCAAGTCAAGTCTGCGGCGAAAGTAATTAAATTTTTTTCACAGATTAGAAAACCCCATAAAGCAGTTTCTGCCCAGGCATTAAATAGATTGGTTAAGTCGACATGAACGAAATGCGGTATTGAAATGAAAGTTCTTTTTGCTCACAGGACCGATCGTGATGCCAAAGGAGTCCAAAGGATCATGGTAGAAAAGTTGGGTTCAGCTTTTTCTGTTTTAACTGTTTCTACAAGGTGTCTTGTTGGATCCCGGCTGGGCTACCCCTGACTGGGTTTCATGAACAGGAACCGTTTGGGAACCGACCGGTCTACATTTTTCTCGAATCATCTAATCCGGAGCCCGCCTGTTGTTGGCCTCACCAACCCTAGTTAAAACTTATAGTCAGGGGCCGACTGGGCACTAATAAGGTTAATTTGTCTTCCAGGAAGTACACTTTTTAAAACCATGACATTATCAAAAACGTAATTATGAATACTGGATGGATTTTTATTTTAAAAGTATAATTCAAATATTCATTCCTATGTGCAATAGCAAAACTGCTAAAATTTGTATAATTTTCTCTATTTTCAGACAATGTTTAGTCTGCGCACTTTCAAAGTTACCGCCTGGCGCCTGCGTAGACACTCAGGCTCGAACGAGGATGCACATGGCACTAACGTCGTGTCGTCTTTTCAAAGTTCGCAAATAAAATCGTGATTCCTATTAAAAATAAACCTTATTTCAGTAATAAGTTAAGTGATAAGTTTGCATGCCCCCTTTAGTGCGTGGATAATTATTATTTTAAATTAAATTATACTATTGTGTATACATTTTTTCCTTAGTTCAATTCTAGCCTAAAATACTACGTGGTTTTCAAAATGAAACAATAGCTAGGAGGTTCTACCATCAGCGATTGAAATTCTACTCCGATTTACTCGCCAGAATTAGTTAAATTGATTTAACTTTTAAAGCTCATCGCATTGTTTACTATAAACCTTAAAAGTCAAAACAAGTTACTAATTTCTCGCCTGAAGTAACATTTATTGACTGCTTTATGGCTAGATTATCTGACCGGATCCCGGCTGGTATTGAAGTCAAAATCCGACCAGGCTGGTATCGACCGGATCCCTGATTGGATTCATACACGGGATTGTCTCCTTAATAAAAAGAAAATTAAAAGCGTTGTCTATTTTTCCCCCAAAAGTTAAAAAACGAATAACTCAAAATCAAACACGTTTGGATTTAGAATTTCTAAGGTTCCAAATTAGGTCATAAAATAATACCAAAGTTTACATTATTTCGACAACTCAATGTGAAAAAATGACAAACATTATTTAAAAATAGTGTTTTGATTTGTTGCTATTTGTACTTAGAAGACTTACTGAAATTGTAAGTCTTTAATTTTAATGATCGGAAAGAAAGTTTCAATTTTTTCTTTAAAGATTCTGTCACTTAAGAAAAAAGTACTTACCTTAAATTTTGAATCTTCAAAAGTGAAGATATATACATTTTTAATGTTTAAGATTGTGGAATTCACAGCCACACAAAAAAAGAGAAGTATCTTCATCTGGTAATAAGATATAAATACTCCTATCCTTTTTGACGCACTGAATCTGAATAAAAAATTGTCGATAGCTCACTCAACAGTGATTAAATTGAAGTACAACAATGGGGAAATGCTTCTAGGTAAAGTAAAGTACGCAAATCACAAATGGAAAATCTGTGGTGATCTCAAAGTTATAACTATGAACATAGGTCAACAGTCAGATTTCACGAGAGAGCCGTGCTTCTTATGTCTATGGAATAGAAGAGATCGAGCCAACCGTTGCAGAAAAAAGCATTGGCCTGAGAGAGAATCCTTCGAATCTGGTTGTCATATCATCCATGAAAGACTAGTTAAATGGCCAATGATTTACGTACATAGGGCAAAAATTCTCAACTATTTTTGATGTTAAATTAAAGAATGTGTATTCGATGGACCACAGATTCAGACGTTCTTCAAAGACACGAATTTTGGAACTCAATCGACCAAAATTAAAAAGGAAGCTTGTGGGCAAGATGCTTACAAATTTCAAAAGCTGGGAGGTTTGATGAATTAAAAATTACACTTTCATGATTCACATGCGGATAGGTTTCTCAAAAATTTTGGTGATTACAACAAAGAATAAGGAGAACAGTTTCATCAAGATATGAAACTTCTGGAATAACAATATTAGGGTAGTTGGGATGAACTCATGATCGCTCATGTTTGCTGGATGTTAAAGAGAGAAACAAATATGAGATGGAGAAAACGTAAGTTGGATAAATCCTCTGAAGAAAAAAGTACACGTTATAGTACGAGGAAAATAGAGTAAAGAAAGGTTGTCAGGTAAATTGATGTTACTTTCAAGTTAGATTTTATTAAAACAAAAAACAAAAATATAAATTGTGACCCTGAGTTCGAACATTTCGACGTGGATAAAATACAAATGTTTTATTTTTCAACTACAAAATTAACTGCTGTAAGGAATTAGAGGTATTTTTTAAGTAAGATTCATTATTCTTAAGGTAAATAATATATTGTAACGCAGTAGGTTTCACGAAACTGTGAAATTGGACTTGGAAACCCCGAGAACGAGTAGGAATGTGGCGAGGTTCCAGCTTTAGCGCATAAAAAATGTAATTTCCATGGATTTGAAGTGTTCTTTGAGATTAAATTGAACGGGTTTGAAGTTTTGAATGAAATCTTACCTGATTAGCTCGTAAAATAATCTTATTAAACTTAGTGACGCCAAAAATGCATTAACAGGTATCTGGTTTGAGTTCGTACTAGCAAAAGAGGCCATTTCAACGAACTAAAGGAGTTTTTTGAGTTTAGGACCAAACAGAGAACCCTTGCGCTAATTCTGATGGCGATTTCATATTCAGCGCGTCAAAATACATAGGAATATATATGTCTCGTTACCAAATCAAAATACTTCTTTTTTTGTGTGGCTGTGTTATTAATCGTATATCTCGATAATAGAGCTTTTTCCTAAAAGTACCTTTCAAATTGCATACGTTTGCAGTATAGATTTTGAAAATGTAACAGTGTAAAGTTCCATGTTTCCTAAATTCAATAATTTCAAATATTTGATCCTTAAACTTGTACAACTTTAAACTCTAAATGTTAAAAACTCAACCTATTCAAAATTTTCAAAATGTCAAGTTACAAATTGTTGTACCATTAAGTTTCACAGTCCAAAACTTTATTGTTGCCGCTGCTGCTTCAAGCGAGAAAATACAATCCATCTTGAAAGGCAAAAGACAACAACAACCAAAACATCTTTTGAAAAAATTTCTGAACAAACCTTTATAATTGTTTTTAGATTGTGTGCTTAAAATTATATATTCAAAAATTCATCCCTTTAGACTTAATTTGGATGTAGCCAAAGTGACAACCGTTGAAGGCGCCTTAAGGATTCAGGTCCGCACTCGACCCTTTAATTCTCCAAGGACGCGGCCCAGGATCCTATAATTTATTCACGTTCCGGGACCGTACCCGGATTTTTTAAATTCTTGGGGTACAGGTTCGTACGCCGACCCATAAAACACCATTTATTATCTGTTGCTAGGTAAAGGGTTCCTTAAATATCATTAACATCTTCACAGTTCAGTAACACGTTACGTACGGATAAGCAGTCAATTGCGGAGGTATTTATATACAGTCTGTCAAGTTAAAGCGTGGGTGGCTTTACTCGCAGTCGGTAAGGTGTATCGACATGATTTTGGTGTCAAAATATTAAGAAGAGCTCCC
>NC_046657.1:22493810-22522315 GCF_010883055.1 Belonocnema kinseyi | reverse complement strand
GTGGGACAGGTGGAGGTGGTATGTAGAAATGCAAAATTTCTGGAGGTGGTGGTGGAGGAGGTGGAATAACTACTGCTGGGGGCTGAGGAGGTGGAGGCATATAACTTAGAGTTGGTGGTCTTGAGCAGCTTGTAGTTGGTGGCATTAAGTAACTATACCATGGTGGAGGTAAGTAACCAGTAGTTGATGGTGGTAAATAATTATACCATGGTGGAGGTAAGTAACCAGTAGTTGATGGTGGTAAATAATTATACCCTGGTGGAGGTAAGTAACCAGTAGTTGATGGTGGTGAATAATTATACCATGGTGGAATTGAGTAACTTTCGTAACCAGTCTGAAACAATTAAAATTAGTATAATGCATTACTTTTCTAAGACATAGGTTGTTTTGAACCTTAAATATGTGTCAGACACTAAAGATCACACATCATTGAGAATGATTGAAATCGAGTTTTTATTATACTTTTTTCTAAAGAGTTTCTCTTCATGTCATATTTATCAAATTGGCAGAATGAGAAGGTTCACAGTAATTTAATTGAATAACTTAAGATTCAGACACCACTTGAATATGAAAAGAAATTAAATTACCAGTATTTCTACCCCAGAGGATGAGCAGCTGCAGTGACATGGACCTTGCCCCGCTACAAGTGTCGCCGCCAAGAGGATCAGGATGCATTGAAGTCCTGGTAGCCTCATCTTGCCTTGAGTGTCTGTTAACTTGCTGAGACACTGTACAGAGCTGCTTTGACAATTCAAGGAATCTGGTCCTCCTAATATACTCAGGATTCATCACAGAGCAGATATCTTCCTGTTTCCTCATTGCGAAAATATCGATTTTATGCCTAAACCGGAAGTATTGTGTTTAACACATCGTTCATATTTAGTTGATAAACACTTGCACAGCGGGTTATTCAAAATTGCGATTCCAGTTTCCGTCTACATGTATATTGAAGATGTTTAACATAATTTTATTGAGTAATGATTATTGAAAATCTTGGCTAACGCAACTGAATTGTAAGGGATTTCATTATCCCAATAGAGTCAAAAATTGCAAATCTATTCTGGGAACATCTTTAAGTAAATTTCAAAACAAGCTGGTTTCCTCATTAAGTTATTTTTGTTGATATTAACATTGTAGAAAAAATTATGAGTTGATGGCTAGTTTTCTGTATTGAAACAGTCCTCTAAAAGTATAGTCATGGCTCGCTCTACTCTAATGCTACTTTATTTTGGTGCCACTAAACCACGTTTTAGTATCACTTTCTTGGATCAAAACAGGACCGAAGTGAGAATCAAATTTTGTCTCTTTCAAATGTCTTCTGTTTTTCTAGACATAAGGTTGAAAGCAATTTAAAAAATACTCCCTGTTCATTATTTTAGTTCACTAGTACGTCCTACTTTTTAATGAGAAGTTAGAAAGGGAAAGTAGTGCGAAAGATGGCTTCAAAATAAGACAATTTGGTATTTTAACAGGACAGAAAAAGTTGTGCTCAATTAAAATTGAAGCATAGTTTTAACAGTTAAACTATTAAGCACTTGTAGGACTATTTTTCGTTTATAAAATGTTCTATTCTACCTCAATATAAGAAAAAAAAATTGGTACCTAAAACATTTGTGTGGACATAACGTGTAGCTTTAGTTAGTCCTACAGATTTTTTAACGCAGCAATCCATTTGTCTGGTCAAAGTTAAATCAATTTTTTGGTTACATTTATATTGCCTTCCTAAAATTTAAAGAAGCTGGCAAATAAAATAATACAAAATGAACATTTGTTTCTGAGTACAACTTATGTTTAAAATCAGTTATAATATTTTGGGTATTTATATCAATTGCGTACCACCTCTTTCTAAAAACAGCGATTTTGATAGAACATTAAGAAAATACGGTTTTTTGTTCAGAATAATACTTGAAAGAATAATAATAATTCTTTTTAAAGTCTTGAACTATTAAAGTCTAATTATATCACAAAATCAATCTATGAGTGATCAATAATAATTCGCAAGATAATTGTGATATTTTCTGTATGCTCTTAGTTTTTTAATGATATGTATATTTTTTCCGAACATGGCTCCCATAGTTTTAAGCCAAATTTATCCTATACATTGTTTTAGTTAGTGCATACTATTTCTCTTATGAGCTCGCGATTCAATTCGTAAACCCGTCCTTTATCGTTAAAAGTTTAATTCAACTACATAGCAATTATTGAAATATATTTTATATCTTATCAGAATCGTTAATACCGAAATTTGCATCAACTGCGCCAACCGAAAATATTTCGAAAAGTATACGTAAACAGGTTTCGTAACTTCTACTTAAACTATGTTCCTATTAGCTTTTTCTTTAACTTATTGGACTTAGAAACGTTAAATTTAATGTTTTAATAATACTTTAGAGAAAACTTTGTATAATTTTTACTTATTTGTTTGAATTCAGAGCAATAGACGTCATTATTTTTATTCTGCTTAATACAGTCATATCAAATTTATTCATTCCGCAAGATTTTAAAACATGTCTTTAGGAGAAATTATGAATGATGTTCAATCGTTTTCAGTATGTTGGATTTATTATAAAGAGAAAGGAATACATAATCTAATGCTGTATGGAAAAACATAATCAGAAATGAACATGAAACTCATTTGAGTGTGTGATGCTTTTGTGGTCCATAAAAGGGTCTTCAAGTCCTTTAACTTTGCAAGTTATAAATGATTATTATTTCTCAATGCTTATACTTTTAAATTATAATTTTTCAAAATTATGTTAACATGTTACCTAATGCTTTTACATATATATTTTTTTAAGATTAATACCTACAAATTCTGAAAGATTGTATAAGTACACTATGCAATTAAATAATTTGTACTAATGAAAATCATCGGTGTAATATGAATTGCTAACATCCATTTAATGAGCTGAAAATTTACAAACTCTGTGTGGCAAGAGTATTCTGAAATATTCAAAACATCGTTGCATTAGCATGTAAGAATGCGAGATAAAATTTAAATAATTAAGATTGCCATTGAAAACTTTAGATGAAATATTGGTTGATATGAAAATCGAATGAAAATTAATTTATGCTTTTTAATTATTAGATTCGAATATCTACAAATTTTGTCATAATCTTCGAATTTGTATCCTATATGTGAGAGTTTTAGAAAAATGTAAAGAAAAAAAATTTATATTCTTCTAGACTGTACAAAATCATTTCTAATGCGTAAAAAAACTATCGCCCAAAACAAATTGTAAAAAAATATTTCCCCCACCCCCTCTTATTGAAAGGAACTTATGGTTTCCCGAAACAATAAGATATGGGACTTAAAACTATCGAAACATTTTGTATTTAAGATAATACCTTGCCTTGTAGGATTAAGAAAACAATATTTCAAATACAAATTCAAAACTGTCGATTATTTAAAATATGGATTTTCTGTACAAAAATTGAAATTTCAATCAGAAAATATTAAGTTGAAGCAAAAACTTAATTTTCTATGAAATAGTTTAATTTATTACCAGAGATAAAAATCAATAAAAATATGTTTAACAATGTTGTTCGACTATAACCAAGCAGTTGAATTTTTAATTAAAAAATATTAGTTTTTGAAACATTGTTAAACTTTCAACCACACTGCTTCTAGCCGGGCTGAAAGGAAAGAAAAAAGGTATCTTTTGTTGCGAAAAAATTCCGATGACATCGTTTATGCGTACGTCGACAATGAATGCACACATGAATGAAGTAATCATACTACATTTCAACATCTCCTCCACCTGCAATGAATGACCCTTCATTATAACACGATGAAGGCCTGTTACAATATCTGAAATTGCGCAAAACGCGACTCGATAAAATTTTAATTAGTTGAATCAATTTCCGAAAATAATTCAGAAAAAAGACAAAAAATATCAGGAAAATCGGTGAATTTGGTCCATAGTGAGGAAAATCGTAAAGTGAATAAAAAATTACCAAATCCCTAAACAGAAATTAAAAGAATTAAAGAATTATCCCCGGGTGGAAATTTAAGTCGGGGGCTGGCCATTCTACGGCTGGAGAGCCCGGCTTTAAGTCGGGAGCTGGTAGGGGAGCCAGACTTTAAGTCGGGCTGTGGCCGGGGGTTCTGGTCGGAATCCGGCCAGAATCGTCACGCTGCACTAGCCAGCGTCCGGACATGGAGTATGGCCAGGAGCTGGCTAGAGAGCCTGACCGTCGCCCGGGCGGGATCAATGAGTGTTTTACTGGATTCAAATAATTCGGGTATCAATTGTATGAAGAGCATCTGTCACTGAATTAGGGGATCAATATGATTATTTTTTACTGCAGAATTAGAGCATATTAATATATGAAATTCCACAAGTCCAGCACACAGACAATATTAACTATTTTCACGTAGTCGTTGAGAGACAAAAAAATTATTTAAAAAATATATATTACATGATTGCGAATATTTTGACTTTAAATATTAATAGTCCTGTTTGGAATAAGTACATACATTACATTTTTAAGCATTATATTACAAAAAAAATTCTGAGTGTACGGGGGTATCGAACCTACATATCTAAATCTAAAGCCTAGCAGCAGTCAGGAGTGCTAACCACTGTGCCAAACCGACAAGTTAATACTCGTTGAAAAAGCCATCCTCATAAGATGCAGTTCAGAAAAGTTAAAGTACCATATTTAAAGTTTAATTTTTTAATTATTTATCATTATGCGACTTTATGTAAATATAAAATACACAAACTTTTAATAGGAATGTCAATAAAATACTCTTTAAATCGATTATAATTTTTCTTCTGGGGATATTTTATTTTTTCCGATTGTAGACTACTTGACAACTTTTTACAAGGACAGGAAATGTAATTTGTTATGAACATTAAAAATTGTGAACGAAGGAATAATTTCTTAATAATAAAATTTTTTTAACTTTCGTGTAAGCTTTGGTTTTAGGTGTTTTTATAATATTTTACAACGTTTGAGATTGATACCAAATGTTAATGCACTTTTACACAAAGATGGAACTTTTAATTTTTCTCTTAAAACAATTTAAATCATATATTTTTCTGAAATTTTGAAATTTGCATAAGGTAATTTTAAAATCACGCCAAAAAACTCGTTGTTTCAAGGCTTTTGTCATTTGCTTTTTATATTGTATATTGGATATTATATTATTTTAAATTCATTATTAATCGTTTACAAAAGTTCAAACAATTATAAATTTAATATCTGTATTTTTTAGCCTTCATGAATTTATAGTTTTATTATAATCTCTATTTGAAAATGTTTATTACGATTATTACGATTTTATTACGATTCGAGATTTGTATACACATCCATTTCTTAATGAAATTAGAAAAATTAATTAAGTTATAAATAAAGTTTAACAATGTTATTACGACCAATTAACGCCCGGCCAACTACCGTCTGAGAATTCGGTCATAAGATTTTCCCGATCAGAGCCCAGTCAGCCCCCGACTGGGGTTTTGACATAAATTTTGCCTAGCGAGTCCCCGACCAGCGTACGGCTAGGCTCTCAAATAACAAACATTGCCCGGCCAGTCCCCGACCAGAAACCTTATTGTACTAGGGCTAACCCTATTTCCACACGGGTCATACACAAGAAAAATTATCTTTTTGGATAAAATAAAATTCATTTTTAAATAAATAAATTTAATGAAAAATATCTGTCTCTTATTCAAAAAGAATGTTTCATGAATAAAATCGAATCTATCATTATTACAAATTAAACAGTATGAATCGGAAATATATGAAGAAAAGATATAATTAAAAATCTGATTTATTACTTCATGTTGGTTAAATAAGAAACAACATACTTTTTATATTATTATGTCTTAACAAATATTTAAAGATTCTTTTTCTTCTTCTGCATTACTTGAAATTGCACCAGTACTGGATAATTCGATGAAATTCATAACAATTAAAGGCGAATTAAAAAATAATCAAATAAATTGAAAATAATTTGAAAATATGAAAAAACTTTTCCGGTTCAGTAAATTTAATGTTTAAAATTAAAGTTTCCAAGAGGAGGTTAAAAGACTTCAGGATGAGTTAAATAAAAACTTTAAAAAAGTAAAAGAAGTCTTTTTAATTAAGCGAAATTCAGTAAATTTAGAAGAAGTAAAGTGAATTTGAAAATTCGAGAGAATTCCAAAGAATTTAAACGAATTCAGGGTAAATTAATCAGAATCCATGATTCAAACAAATATTTTTAATATCTTTAAATCTTTGAAATCCTTTTAATTTTTAACCAAAAAAGTGACTGATGACTACAAAACAATTCAAAAGAATTCAAATAAATTAGTTGTTTTTTTAATCTATTTATTTCATTAAAATTTGAGTGAACTTTGATAAATTTAAGGGAAATTAGAAGAACTGTATGAAATTTCATAAAAAAAATAAGCTGAATTTTAAATCAATCAAGTCATTTAAAAACAATTCGAAAACATGAAAAAATGCAATTACTTAGAAAGTTTGAAATAAATGTATATTGTTTAGAACAATTAAAAGGGCATTCAAAAGAATTTGATGAAATTCTTACAAATGTAAAGTGAGTTGAAAAGATTTCAGAATGAAATAAATGGAATTTTTTCAAATTGATTGAATTGACTAAAATTGAGTGAATTTAGAAGAAATCAAAAGAACTTAGAATAGATTAATAAGAATGTGAGGGAAATGCTAAATAAACTGCATTAAAATATTAAAGTCTAAAAAAATATCAAAATCCCTTAAAATTGTTTAAATCTCTTGAATATGAGTTGGAATCTTAAAATACTCTAAAAAACTATAAAATCTTTTAAAATTTTTATAATATTACATATTTAATTTTTGTCAACATTGTGCGTAGTGAGAGCATAATTAATGCAAGATAAGAAGCGTAATTATTTAAACAATTTATTGTGTTTTATAATTAGGGACCTTCTCTTACAACTTAGAGTAATGCTATCGCAAGTCGCAAGCTTAATTGTAATTCTGAACTTTTCCTTCACTTTTTAGTCCTGTACAAATTATAAATATTAAAACTTATTTATATAAAAATGTTCTTTATTATATTGTTCGCTGATTAATTATTCATAAATAAAAGGCAAAGTAAAAAATTCCAGAAAAAACCACAACTTTCAACAAATTATTTAAGAGAGGATGGCGATAAATAATAATAATTTGTTTTAAAAATTATCTTAGTTTACATTTATTGATTTTTACTGTGCTTTATGTTCTAAGTAAAAAGTGAACAAAAAGTGGATGATAAAAAATGGTTTAAATAATTATTTATATTGAATTCAATTATTTATTGCCTTGATCTAAACGAAAAGGAAAAAATAAGTTGAAGAAATTCGGGCAAAACCCAGACTTTCTACATCTATTCGAAGAAAAAATCGCCGAAAATATAATCAATTCTTTAAATAAATATTTTTGTCAAATTTTATTATTAATTACTACATTTTAAGTGGAAAATAGACAACAGTTTGAAAATTTAAGACAAACCATTTCAGGACAAATTTTCAAGTTTATGAGAATCTTTACGGAAAATCTTGGATATGGTTTGCTTAAATCCACTGCATTAGTTTTAATTTATTGGTGTATTACACATTTTTCTTAACCTAAGAAATTCCGGAATCTAAAATTTAGCCACATTTGAAAACTTATTAACTTACACCATCAATTTAGGTTATTTCTCCAAATTATTGTTAAACAATTTTGCACCCCCAGTTCGAAAGTATGAATAGTCTCATAATTTTTTTACCGATAACCGATTTGTTTATAAAAGTTCATTAAAAATTCTATTTTAACGCATAAAAAGTAGAATATAAAGAATTTTCATTGAGTCAATCTCAAAAGTGACGTTTTTCGTAACTAACATTATAAACTTTTAACAGATTTTTCAGACAATAAAGAAAAAAAAAGCTAAGACAAAATGTTGAATTTTAAATCCAAGCAGAAGAATTTCTTAAAAAAAAGTTCAGTTTGTAATCAGAAGGTATGAATCTCTAACAAAAAATTTTAATTTTCAGAACAAAAATATAAATTGTCTACCAGAATAATTGAATTTTCAACTAATAAAAAAAACTATTGCGAAAAAATGGAATATTGACATTTGCAGTTCAAACATTTATTTTTAACGAAATAAAAACAATTTTTTAACAGAATAGCACAATTTTCAACAAAAAATGAGATTTTTTACTAGGATGATAAGTGTTCAACTACAAAAATGTATTTTTAACAAACAAATAAATCTTTAACCAAACAGTTGACTTTTTAACCAAGAAGATTAATTTTCTACCCAAAAATATTAATTTTTATCAATATGAGAAAGGTTAAGATTTATTTAAAAGTTCTGAAAAGATTACAAAATAATTTAAAACTTGCAAAGATTTTGAATTATTCAAAACAAAGCGTAGAAATGTAAAGGTTTCTAAACATTTTGAAAGTTATCAAAAGAATCAAAAATGTGTATCAAAATTCCTAAGAAAACTAAAAATTATTTTTTAAAATCAATTTAAAAAAATAAAACTTTTAATTAAAAAAAATCTGAAAATTTTTAAGGTAATTTTTGTAATTTTGCAGGATTTTGAAAATTTTGTAGGAAATTTCGAGTTCCCAGATAACAATAAAATTTGCATTAGATTCCTAAATAATTGTTGAATTAATTTCTTTAACAAGTTTTTAAGAGTATATTATAAACAATTTTAAAAAAACTTTAATGGATAAATTAACGTTTCTAGCTTATAATTGCCTAAAATAATATAATTAAAAAAGTCATAAATTTTTTGATTGATTCTTCAATACAACATTTTATCTGAGATTTGTTTTTATTAAAAAAGGGAATTCAAAAAACAATGAATTTGGACTGAAAGACTTAGGAAATTATTATACATAATTGTATAAATTCTAAAGTAATAATAAAATGTAGACTGCTACATATTTAATATATAGGCGGAAAAATGATATATAGTTCATATATAGTGTGAACTTTTATACATATATAATATTCATTTGTTGTATACAAAAAATGTATAAAACAAATGAATATTCTATATAAAAGTTCACACTATACATAATATTTAAAATAATAAACGATAAGAATTTCGTGCATTACAAACGAAAAAAAATAATGTTTAGATAAATGAGTATGTAATGTGACGGGATATACTTACAACAACATAACACGAAGTTACATCAAAAGATCATGTCTGTCTGTCCGGCCATCCGTCCGTAAACACGATAACTCTCGAAAAAATGAGCAAATCAAATCCATGTTTAGCACACTTTTTTTAGATCCTAAAAGAAAGAACGAGTTCGGTAACCAGCCATTTTGGATAAAAATGCCAAAAGTAAGCGCATTTTGAAAAATTTTTAGACTACTTTTCTCTTAATTTTAAAATTCTATGTACGGATATTTATAGTATTAAAAAAAATTTATCCTTATGACTTTTTTCTATAAAAAGGAAATTCTCAGAGTTATAGAGTTTTCAAAATTTTTTAAATCAACTGAAAATTAAAATTTTAAGCCGAAAAACGCACGATATGAAAAAAAGTCAAGCAAAGAAAAACATTTCTTTTTGAAGGCCCTACCAGATTATTATAACAAATTTGTTGTATTTTCTTCAAAAATTCAAATTTTGATTGCACAAAAAAATAATGAAAAATAAAAAATTCCATTTTGTAGACAAACTCTGTAGGATACGAAAAAGATGAATTGACAAAAATTTTTATCTTATCTTATGTGTAAAAAACGAACGAAAGTTACCAGAAAAAATTCAACAAAACCTGATTACAAATGTCTGTCAGAAATCGAGTGCGCAGCGCGAGTGTCACGATGAGAATGTGTACCTCAAAGCCTAGACAGCTTTGAGAAACTTAATCTTTGACTATACTTAATTAAGTAGATAATTCAGAATATGAAGACGCATATAAATACTGCGATATAAGGAGATCTTTTTGAAAAAGTTTTTTTCAAGCACTCCAAATGCAAAAAAGAAATATCCGAGCGCGAAGCGCGAGTTGTAATTATGTCCGAGTGCGAAGCGCGAGGTAACCAATTATCGAACGCGAAGCGCGAGATTGAACCGTCGCAAGCCCTAGGCGCCTTCAAACTTGCAAGCCGTTTTTTTGTTTACAAACACTTTTTTTTATTTTCCTAATTAACTGAGAAATCTATATATTATACCTTTTTTAGATCAAATATAATTATATTATTTAATTATTAACTAATTTTAATAAAAATGAACTATTTGTCTACAAACAGGTCGACCCGAGCCTTACTTCTCAGTCTAGCCACTGGATAGTCACAGCCCGTACCGCGCCAGTGTCGCACTAGACAGGAATAGTACAACGCCAAGAAATTTTACCACACGTCACCTACAACCAACTGTACTCACATTGAATTTCTACAATTCAGAGCAAGTATTGAAAAAATTTATACATTTCCGTTATACTTTATTCATGAAAAGTAACTCAATTAAAGAAATCTAGATTAATATTTGATTATTTATGCAAATACGAAGAGAAATTTACAGAGATTAATTTACATTAGCGTGTGATTTTAGCGCTACAATTTTTCAAGTGATTGAAAGTCTCGAACTCTCCCGTGCAGAAATCACCCGATTTCAAACGCATTACCGATCTGGCCCCGATTGGATTTCCCGATCTGACACGGATCGGTAGAACTCTGTGGCCCATACCTGGGCTCGACAGGGCCAGACCGACTTTTTCCTGAAGCGCCATCTCCATGCGCCAGCAGAACTAGTGCTGCTTGATTTTTTCTGATAGTGCAGTGAAATTTGTATACATACTACTCATTTATAATATTCTAGCAATGATTGAAAATGCATAAGGCGAGTATGCTACGTGTTCGGAGGCACCAAACACCAGTCAGTAGACCTCGAAACCTGTGCGACGAAGATGAGAGTAAGTAATTACACTCTGCGGGCTCATTGAAACCTAACCTCAAATGAATTAATAATTAATAAAATTGTTTCAGGTAAAATTAGTATATTTGCCATTAGGTGAGTCAAAGATTATTAATTTATGAAATTGACCAAGTTCTTTGTTTTTAATTATTATTTAAGAACCCAAGGTTTTTCGATTTAATGTATAGTTAGAATTATCAAATCTATTGACAAGAAATGAATTGCAGTATGCACAAAATTGTAATGCTTTTAGATTATGAGAATAAAATATGTGATATACAATCGATTATGTTATTGAAACTTTGATCTGTATTAATAATAAATTATTCACAGAAATACATTAAGGACAGATATATATAACATGAATTTCAGAATCAAGTAGTACAAACAAAATGCAAAATGCCAGTTGTGTAGGGATTCCAACAAGAGCTAGTTACTCAACTGCGCATGCGTCGCATTCGGCATCTAATTGGTTTCGCGCTAAGTTTAAAATGCTAAACAAAATTATTCTTCTTTTTTATTATAAACAATGACATTTCAACTCATAAAAACGTCCATTAGGTCCAAAATAATTGATGATAATAAAAATTAATTAAACGTATATTCTGTAAATAATATTTAAAACAATCAGAAATATTTAATTCAAATTTCTCAATTTTGTGTAAAAGCTGTTTGGTCTATATTTCTGCTTAACAGAATAAAAAAATAAAATTATCTAATAAATGATAGCTCAATTTTTTGGCGAATATATTATCTACAACCACCTTCTCAAATTTTACAAGATGTAATGCAAGTGACAGAAATATTGTTTCAAGAAATTAAAATTGTTATTTAAAATACTTCTGGTTATTATCCATTTTCTTCGTAAAAAAAAACTTTTCCTCGAAACTAATACCATCTACAATAATCTTACGGTTCTCAAAAGTATAATTAAATTGTGTAGTCTGAAACCTCTTCTTTTCATTCCTGTAATACTTTAATTTTAACTTAAAATAACTTAAATATTAAGGTGGCCTTTGAAAGGAGAGAACTATTCGATAGTTTCGATTTTACTTATATTTTATCCCCATTCGTGAAATTGACGCATGGACTATAATGAGACTGATCGTGTCCCGACCGGTGCCCGATCTGGGCGTGTGTTTCATCCGCGATCTGGACCCGACCAGGATTCCCGATCGGGACCCGACCCGGCCTGGTCTGGCTTCGATCGGGGCCAGATAGGGATTTCTGCACAGGTTGTGATCTAAAAGCATAGAATTCGAGACCTGATGGAGAAGAGGCGCGACCTTATGTCTGAAACTTCAAGACCTATCCTTTAAAAGCAAGAATTCCAAGATCTTAGTTCTCGCACCAAAGCGTAAGAAAATCAAGGAGTAGATCCGTAAATTAATCTTTCGAAATATATCTCCGAGCCGTGTAGCAGAAATTCTGAGGCCAGATTCGGATTCAGCGGCTCAAACCCCATAAGGGTAGGACTTGCCCCGTACAGACAACTTTTTTTGGTGGGCCTGTGTAATTAATACGTTAAGATTAATTCTGATTCACGCTATTACCAAATAATTAAAATAAATCATTTATCTTAAAATCTGATTTTCAAAGATATTAAAAATATAATACATAGCATTATAAATATTATATATATATATATTATAAATTTAATATGATTGCATTATAACTGTATTATATAATACAATTAAAAGAAAATATTCTCAAACATTCTTCAAAAAAAGCGTTTACTGCAAATAGATTGAGAATAGGTCATAGTAAAATTTCTCGCACAAAGAACAATTTTAATATATATTGACTTTCCGCTTGAGTCATAGTGTATTATAGTGTGTTATGTTGAGTTATAGTGAGTTAAATGTTACCTCATTTTACTTTTAGGGCCTATCTGAACGTTTAAGGACTTCACCTAAAAAATGTTACTTCAAATTTTATTATAAAAACACAAACACTTCAGATAATTATTTCTTAAAGAATAAGGACAGTGATTTAATTAAAAATGTATCTGCCCGTGTAGGAATCTAATCAGGGATCTGACCGGGTCCCGGCCGGATAGCCTCGGTTGAAGCCGGGCGCTGATAGGGGAATCCGGCCGCGATTCGACCAAAAACGTCACGGTAAACTGGTCGGATCCCGGCTTGAATACCAGCCGGGATCCGGTCGGGTAATCCGGGTACAAAGCGGGTAAAAAATATTGCTTCAGGCGAGAAAGGACCCCGCACTATATGTATGGGAAAATGGCTTTCGGTGGATTGAGCTGAGACTTTGTAATTTTTAAGGTTATAAGTGCCGGATGAAATATCCGTAAAAAGATCCAAAAAAATGGACAATTTTAGCGCTATGTGGCGCTAAACTCTCAAGATCAGTGAATAAAATGAATTACAACAGATTTTGTTACAAAAGCGATGTCAACGTAGAAATTACGGTTCAGACCGTGGTCTATCATATTTTTGCCTACATCGCTGACTCATATAGCGCGCTTCTCAAAACGATCAAACGCTAAGAGCCCAAGATTTTAATTTGACTAATTAATCAGTTCTTTGAAGGCAGAAATGGTACCTAAAGTAACATTAGTAACAAGTGCGCACATCGATAATAACAGTGCACCCTTCTTCAGAGGGCCGAACGCTAAGCGCCCATGATCAGCGAATAGAAACAATCCTAGTAGCTATAGCGACACAAGCGATGTCTGTATACAAAACACGCATCAAAAATTGGTCAGTAACATGTTTAGCCAAACCAATGAGAATATGAGTCAACACCGTTGACTCATATAGCGCGCTTGTCAGAACGGGCAAACGCTAAGCGCAGAAGATTTGAACTCGACTAAGAAATCACTTTTTCAAAGGCCTTTCACAAAAGAAATGACAGACAAACATACCGTCGTCGATGGAAATAATGAGTGAATGCTGCATGATGAACGACTGTCACTTTTTAAAGCAAAAAGTGAACGATTTCAGAATAAGCGACGAACTGAAAGTAGGCCTAATGACTTAAAAAAAGTTGAAACCTCGGCATGTACTTATTATTATAGTAAACACACACACACATATATATATATATATATATATAAAACAGCATTCATTTATTATTTCCATTGACTAACAGTACTTTATTACCATCTCTGTCACTCCTACGGCATTCACCTTAATATCGCTCCTCTAAATGCTCCTAGGGAAATTGAGTCAATTGTGGAGAATGGGAAGTGCCGTATATACTGGAACTTTATATTCTTGACAATTGTTTCAGTTGCTCACTCGAGGCCTGACATGGTTCTTCTTGACTTCGAGAAGCGAACCATGTTCGTTATCGAATTTTCGGCACCAGCTGACAAAAACATCATAGCCAAGGAGAATGAAAAGAAAGAGAGGTATCGAGACCTTATAAGGGAGTAGCAACGATTGTACCACTTGCTAATAGCCTAAAAAGAATCCCTGCGTGTCAACAATATGCTAGAACACTTGCGGGAAAAATGCAGAAGGCTGTTGTCCTTGGGCCACTCCGTGTTCTTAGGGTGCACGAGGCTTTTGCTGGATCGTCGTATTGATTCCTTTACAGACTGTAACCACTTATCTCACGGATAATACAAATGAATTAAATAGAACTTTTTTAACTGGATTTTGCATAGACATTTTAATCTTTTTATTTCATGAATCCAGGTAGCTATAAGTTTTAATGATTTTTTGCCTCGACTCAGACCATTTTCTGTCAAACAAATTTTCTTCTAAGTAGCAGCCTCACAAAGGAAAAGAATTCTCTGATTGATTTTATCAAATAGAAAACAAGTGAGAAGATTTGTCAACAATGATCTTCGTTTTAACAGAATTAATGTTCTGGTAATGGGGGCTGTGCGAAGAAAGCAGCATACTACATGTTCTTTGTTATATTATTGCAAGAAAATGAAACAAATATATAAAACTCGGTAACATTTGCAATCTTACTTCTTGTTTAAACATTTCATTTCTTTACACCTAATTTTTGAAATGTTGCATAAGTTATTCATGACTCGGAAAAGTCTTGCAAAAATTGTTTCTCTCTCTCTCTCTGACTCCTTTTAAACAATAAGGAAAGAAAAGGTACAAATTTGACTAATTTGAGCATAAGATGGGGTTCTAAGAAACGGGATAGAGAAATTTGTTTCAGCTTTTTCTGTTACAACAATGGGTCAGGTGCAACAATTTTTAAAAGAAATTTTATGTATCTTATCATAATCAAATATGTTCTAAAGACGATAGTAGAGAATATCCATAAAGATATTGTAAGAATGTTTGTCATAAATGAATGATTTACATACTCTATTTTCTATTGATAAAAAAATGTGAGCGTTTGTCTATTCTTTCCCCCAAAAATTGAAAACAGATAAATAAAAATCAAACAAGTTAGTAAATCACCCATTGATAATAAATGCACATGCAAATACAGTAATTTCATAACGAAAATTGTGAAAACACTAAAATCAATATTGTATTTTTTTACTTGATCGCAGAAATCCTGCTTCAAGCGAATAAATACAATCAATTTTTAACTGCGAAAAACAATAACGATACAGTTTTCAGGAAAATCTTTCTGAAAAAACCGGTATTATTACCTCTAGATTGTGCAGTGAAAATTTTACGTTGAACAATTAATCCGTTTAGACCTAATTTAGTTGAAGCGAAATTGATAGTCGTAGAAAACGCCTTAAGGATTCGGATCTGGAATGGGTCCGAACACGGATTTTTTAAATTCTTATAGTCCATGTTTGTACCTGTACCCTTAAGGAGTTAAAGGGTGCACTTGGACCCTTAAAGAGCTTTTTAATATATGTTGCTACCTAAAAGGTTCCTCAAATTATATTGGAGAAATTTAGGAAGGCGATTTGTGAGTTAACTTAAGATTGCGCGAAAGTGTTCTATAAAACTAAAGATGCGCAGAAAAATGATACTGTATACTATTGTCCGTAGTAAAGTTACAAAGCACCTGCAGTTGCGAAGTACAATTATATCAGACTTGCGGAAACGCAGTATAGCGCATCTGCACAGTAGAGTTCCATGGTTGTGCCGGATGCGCAGTTAAGGGGTATTTGTATGTGTGCAGTAGAGAAACATACCACTTGAGACTAAACAATAGTGTTTTATGACACACACACATCTGCATAGTATACATTTACTGACACAAAGAATAGTAACACTGCGCTTTTGAATGCCCAGTAAGGATGTGCAATATATCTACACATTAATTTATAAGATGTAGGTGTGGACCACCCAAGTGAAAAAGGTTTGCATGGCTCAAGCATGGCAAGACACTTGGAAATATCTGGCTAAAGCAGGGGTCACGGCTGAATGGTAGCATGACGCAAGCCTTGTTCTTGTCCGTTTCCCATGCTTAGAACACGTTAAGCACAATTAAATATTCTTACGAACATTTACGTGTCAGAGAAAATTAGCCTGCGTTAAAAATAAACATCTTAGGTTTGCCAATAGCCGACACGTCTTGAAATAGTTAGTTCAATACCCGGGTGCACAAAGTTGCGCAACAGGTATTCTTCGAGAACTTTTTAAGAATTTAAATTGTGCCAATTTCCAAAATAACTACCATTAGGGAATCGACGATTCGGGGAAATCTAGTCGCGCACTAGGTAGCTTAATACGTATTCTACAAGAACTATTGCAACATTTAGATTGCTCCAACAGCCAAAATGACTAAAAATTGTGAATCGACGATTTCACCGCGCCGAGCACTAGGTAGTATGAAACGTATTTTACGAGAACTTTTTTTTAATTTAAATTTTGAATCGACGATCTGGGTGCACCAGATCGCACCCTAGGTTGTTTAGCAAGTATTCTACAAGAATTTCCCAAAAATTTGAATTGTGGTAACTGCCAAAATAACTTCCAACGGTGAGTCGACGATCCGGGTGAACTGGGTCGTGCACCAAGTAGCTCACCAAGTATTCTACAATAACTTTTTTAAAATTTTAATTGTTTCAACTCATTATTTGGAACTGTCATTGTTATTCGAAATATTTAAAAAATCTTAAGTTCTTGTAAACACGTTCTTGTGAATACGTATTGAACTACCTGATGCTCGATCTTGTGAAGGCAGATCGTCGACTTTCAATTTTTAGTCATTTTGGCTGTTGGAACATTCTAAATTTTGTAAAAGTTCTCGTATAATACGTGCTAAGTTACTTGGGTCGCGACCTGGTGCAATTGAGTCGTGGACTGAAAATTTGGAATTCTTTTCATTATTCACCAAATTTAAATTTTTTTAATGTTCTTGTAGAATACGTATTATACAATCTGGTGCTCGATTTAGTGCACCCGGATTATCGACTCACAATTTTCAGTCATCTGGGCTGTTGGAACAATATAAATTTAAAAAAAAATTCTATCCAATACGTGCTAAGCTGCCTCGTGCGCGAAAAGATTCAGCAGGATCGTCGATTTTTCAATAGCAGTTACTTTAGCAATTGGCACAATTTAAATTCTGAAAAAATCTCCTATAATACGTGCTAAATTACCTGTTGCGCGGCACGGTGCACCCGGTAGTGAACTTACTATTTTGAGACGTGTCGGCTGTCAGAAAACCGAAAATTTTGATTTATAATGCAGGCTAATGTTCTCTGACAACTTACATGTTCTTAAGAATATTCATTTGTGTTTAACGTGTCCTAAGCATGAGAAATAGACAAGAGCAAGGCTTGCGCCTTGCAACCATGCAGCCGTGATCCATGCTTTCGCCAGATATTTTCAAATGTCTTTGCTTAAGCCATGAAAACTTTTTTCACGCGGGTAGAGTATTAGTATTCAGTTGAAGATGTAATTAAGTAGACTAATTGATTACTGGTCAAAATAGATATATTCAATTTGAACTGAGAGATATCTCAGTAGCACACTTTACGTTTGGACTGTACATCGACAGTCTTTGTTAGAAGAAATTACAAAAAAAATGGAGCAGAAGGTAACCTGGTTTTTGTTGATAATAAGATTTGTTTATAACCTAAGGTAAAAATTGAGTTGTT
Organism: Belonocnema kinseyi; assembly: GCF_010883055.1. Lineage (NCBI taxonomy): Eukaryota > Metazoa > Arthropoda > Insecta > Hymenoptera > Cynipidae > Belonocnema > Belonocnema kinseyi. Next base: position 22,504,396 of record NC_046657.1, on the reverse strand, counting down.
TGACTTCGTATGCTCCATCGATTTAGTTGCAAAATTAAAAATGTTAAGAGACATAAACAAACATGTATGTTTCAAGTCATCCTATATGCATGTTTTTAGTCCATTTTATTGGGGGTAATTACTCATAAAGAGGTCTTTTAACAAGCAGTCGAAACGTTAAGTTTGCTACTGAAAGGTCTCTTACTTCAAACTGAATATATCTATTTTGACTAGTGACCAACACCCCCTACTCAATTACATCTTCAACTGAATAGCTACACATCATTTATGCATTTCCAGTAAAATTATGTGGCATTTACGTATGATCATTAGAGTTTATTAGAGGTTTTGGATGTGTAGTAAAGTTCTATGTCACTTGCTGATACGAAGTATAATTATGTGGTGGCGTTGACGCAGAAAACTTTTTTCTAGAATCTGAATTCTACAAATGCGTGTGATGTGTCAAACTTCCTGAGCAGTCGTCACTGACGCTAAGAGAGAAAGCTATGAGTTGATATCGTAACAGGCCGCAGTGACAATGGAAATACTTCGACAATTTCGATTATAATAAAATCAACATTCCACAGTCAAAGAAAACGAGAGAGATGAAACTTTATTAAACATCGTCTCTAATTTAAAACTAAATATAATACTTTTTCCCTCTTTCAGTATTTAGTTGCGAGAAAGAAATGGTTTGTGATGTCACGGAGAATCAGAAAAATTAAAAGCCATAAAACTCATTTAATCGTTTATTACGATACACACTTCAAAAAATAGCGTCCAATTTATCATCCACACAGATTGGCTACTGGCTATGTATACATATATAGTTGGCGAAGGTTGATTTAATACACATGGTCAACGATGGCGCGCTAGAGTATGGAGTGAGGATAATTTTCCCAGGCGGGGATGTGTAGGGTGGGATGACTATTAGTGTGGGTGGAGGAGGTGGATGTGGTAGCATGTACATTGGTGGGGGTGGAATGTATATTGGTGTGGGTGGCGGTTAATATCCCAAGCAGTAATATGGAGGAGGTGGAATAACTACTGTTGGGGGCTGAGGAGGTGGAGGCATATCACTTAGAGTTGGTGGTGTTGAGCAGCCTGTAGTTGGTGGCAGTGAGTAACTATACCATGGTGGAGGTAAGTAACTAGTAGTTAAAGATGGTAAATAACTATACCATGGTGAAGGTAAGTAACCAGTACTTGATGATGGTAAATAACTATACCATGGTGAATTTAGGTAACTTTCGTAACCAGTCTAAAACACAGCAATTTTGTTTTACGCATGATTCATCTAAAATCTACGTTGTTTTGAACCTTAATTATATTTCCGATGTGTGTATGTAAGTTCTCAGTGATTTAATTGAATAACTTAAAATTCAGGCATAATTTGAATATGAAAACAAATTAAATTACCACTATTTCTACCCCAGAGGATGAGCAGCTGCAGTGACAGGGACCTATCTCCGCTACTAGAGTAACTGCCAAAAGGGTCAGGATGCATTGGAGTCCAGGTAGCCTCATATTGCCTTGAGTGTCAGTTAACCTTCTGGGAAGCTGCACTCAGCTGCTTTGACAATTCAAGGAATAAGCACCTCCTAATATACTCAGGATTCATTAAAGTGCAGATATTTTCTTGTTTCCTCATTGCGAAAATATCGATCTTATGCCTAAACCGGAAGCATTCTGTTTAATACATCATTCATATTTAATTGATAAACACTTGCACAGCGGTTAATTCGAATTTGTAATTCAAGTTTCCGTCTGCATGTATATTAAAGATGTTCAACATAAAATTATTGAGCAATGGTGATTGCAAATCTTTGCTGATAAAACTAAATTGTGAGGGATTTAATTATTTCAATAGAGTGAAAAAATCTGTAATATATTCTGGAAACATCTTTCACTAAATTAAAAAACATTGAAGGCTAGTTTTCAGTATTCAAACAGTCCTCCAAAAATATATTAACGGGTGACTCTATTCTGATTCTACTCTATTTTGATGCCTCTGAACGACTTTTCAGTACAACTTCCTTGAATCAAAACAGGACAAAAGTGAAAATCAAATTTTGTGTTTTTTAAATATTTTCTGATCTTTTAATCATTAAGTTGCAATCAATTCAAAAAACAATCCCTTTGAATGATTTTGGTCAACTAGTACATACTACTTTTTAATCTTAAGTTAGCAAAGAAAAATAGTGCGAACAATGGCTTAAAAACAAGGCAATTTGATATTATAAAAGGATGATTAAAAACTGATGCTCAATTAAAGTGGAAGCATATTTTTTACAGTGAACCTATTAAACACTTGTAGGACTATGTTCAGTTTGTAAAATGTTCTATTTGACTGACATAAAAGAATTGATTTGTTACCTAAAACATTTGTATTTGTCAGAATTTGAGATCTTTTTTCTCTTATAAACGCTAAAATTATATGAGTACATAACGTCTAGCTTCAGTTAGTCCTGAAGATTTTTAAAACCAGAAATCAATTTGTCTAGTCCAAGTTAAATCAATTTTGTTCTTACAATTGTATTGTATGCCTAAAATTGAAAAGCCTAGCAAAAGAAATAATAAAAAATTTAAGATATTTTTCTGATTACAACTTTTCTTCAAAAGCAATTATAATACTTTGATCGATTTATATCAATTACGTACACTGCTTATAATTGTTTAAAGAACATTTATTCTTAGAATTTTTTTTAGTTTATGACATATTGTTGCTCTTATGAGCTCGTGATTCAATTTGTGAAGCTGTTCTTTATCGTTAAAATTTCAATTCAACCACTTAGCAATTATTTAAACATATTCAATATGAATTCGTTATTATTAGCGCCTATACAACTTTTACACTAATGTTAATGTTTTTAAAGTTGTAGACGCTTTAGTCAATGTTAAAAGTTAAAATCCTTATTTGGTTTACAAAAATGATCATTTCTATATATATATCTTATAAAAAGAAATAAAGGAGAAAGGGTACTTTTTCCCAAATTTTAAACCGATTCAGATGCTCTTTAGAACCTAACTATTTTAACAGTTACATTGCAGAAATCTTGAGAACATCCTTTTTACTGAAGACGTTATATTTAAGCATTTCGTATTTTTTAAGAAACCTCCAGATAATTTCACACCATTTTTATGCGCTAAGCTATTAAAACCAATAAAAAAGCTGTATTCAGTTTGCAGTAAATTTGAAAACAAAATAGTTTTGCTGTTGGAAAGAAAATGCTTGTTATTGACGTTTGCTATAGATGATATTTTCCTGTGTAAGTATGTCGGTCAATCGTCTCTACAGCGAATGTCATTTATTATTATTTTTTTGTTGAACAGCGAAGTTAATTAAGAATATCAAAATAACTTTGAAAAATTAGAAAGAAATACTCTTTTTCTTACGTTTTGAATTTATAAATAGATATTTAAATAAATGCATAGGTATTGTTCTAAATGTTTGAAAATTATTTAACAACGAATTTTGGTTTGCAACGTTAATTAAACATCTTAGGGTTATTTCAAATCAACTTCAAAATTATTGTCCTTTGGTTACTTCATTGCTTTGATGCTTTACATATGAAATTTTTTTCAAATAAGCGGTGTCCTACACAATAATAATCGCGAAAAAGAACCAGATTAAAACACAGTAAAAACGAATGTTTAAAATGTTACCGAAATCAATATCATTTTGGTATCTAACAAAAATGATAATGAATTCAAGAACGTTTGGATCGAGTGGAGTGAATGATCGACTTTTAAGATCATAATAATCTGATTCTGGATCAAGATGGCTGATGCTCTTAGAGTACTTTAGCTCATATGCAAGCCTTTTATGGTTTCTGATCGTGCAGTGTACTTGAAAAGTTGAAAAAATAACGAAATCTGATATTTGAAAACATTACCTGTTAAGTTTAGTTGTCACTTACGTGAATTAAATACAATTTTTAGGTTATGTCGTTATAACACCAGCACCTATAATTGGCGGTCATTTTGTTTAGACTGATAAATAAACCAGAAAATAAGATCAAATTGATCCAAATGGACAGATAGATCATTATGATCTCGAGAGTCAAATGATTGTCGGAGCAAAATGCTCTGCAACCAAATTGATCCTTTTTTTACTGTGCGGGCTATGAGTTACATTTTTATGGCTTAGTAACTAAAAGCCTATTCAGATCCTTAAGAAATTGTTTTGGATCATTTAAATCATCGAAATCATTGTTTACGCAGTAAAAATAAAGGATCAATTTTGTTTCAAAGTATTTTGCTCCAAAGATCATTTGACTCTCGAGATCATAATGATTTTCTATTCGGATTAATTTGATCTCATTTTTTGGTTCATTTGTCAAACTAAACAAAATGGCCGCCAATTATTGGCGCCGGTGTCATAACGACATAACCTAAAAATGGTATCTGACAGCATGAAATTGACAACTAAATTTAGCAGGCGATTATTTCTAGTATCAGATTTCGTTATTTTTTCCACCTTTCAAATATACTGCACGATCAGAAACCATAAAAAGCTTGAATATGAGCTAAAGTATTGCAAGAACGTCAGCTATCTTGGCTTGACTTTATACATGATCCCGAATTAGATCATTATGATCTCAAAAGTCGATCATTCTCTACGGCCGATCAAAATTCTCTTGCACGGAGAAAAATGGAAGGTCTGTTTGTCCGTGCAGACAGATCATATTGCAGGGTCGACTATGGGACAGCTCTTGAATATGGCTAAAGCAGCTATCTCTAGAAAATAAAAAGAAGACGTCCAAATGGACAATCTCAAAAAGACGTCTCGATTGTCTCAGATCGCGTTTTCTCGGTCATATGAAGCTGGTTGACCGGATCATTGTGGAGGGTCGGTTCGGAAATCTCAGATGGTCGATCTGATTTTCTCAGACATTCGACTGTGTCGTACTTGATGGTCGATTCGATTATCTCAGAATTTTTACGTAGTCATTTCGTATGGGCGATTCGATCATTTTTAAAGGGTCGACTTGATTATTTCTAAGTGTCAATATAGATATTCAAGAAAGGAAAATTCGGTTATCACAAATGGTCGATTCGAAAATCTGAGATGGTGGAAAGACCTATTTATGATAGTCAAATACATATTTTTAAATTATTTTTAACAATTTTTTTGATTCTCTATATCTGAACTGGCATGAGGTGTTACTAAATAAACAGTGCGAAGTCCTTTATTCATTGATTTAGAGTAGGCATACCGATAATAATCCTAATTCTAAAAATTACTAATGCGTATAAAAATCTTTAAAAATGTAATTAATAAGAAATAATTATTTATGAATTTAATGTTAAAGCTTTTTCTACGAATTTTCACTACAGTTCCAGCTCTCCATCAACTGTATGCAGGAGGTCGAGTGCATTGACCCTGCCCCTGCCATCTGTCTTTCCAAAAATCTCAGGATTTGATGTCTGAACTGAAAAATAAAGATTAATCTTAAATTAATGAATCCAATTCTAGTTTATTCTAAATCGATTAATGCTAGAATTAACAGTGATTATTGAAATCATTCAAATCTATTTTAAACTTACATTAACCTAAAAAAAAACTAGAATGAAATGTCTTAAATCTCACATTACTTAAGGAAAATATTAAGATTACAATTACGTACTTAAAACAGGTACTTACAGAATGAGATATTTTTAATGTATCCTCAATAATTTCACTCACTTTACACCGGAATCGTTGGGAAAAACTTTTTTTTAAAATAGATATTGCCACGCGGTCTACGAGCCCGTTATGCTAATTGGAGCCAATTAGCGATCATTTTTCGAAATGTACAAGTAAAACGGGTTTCGTAACTTGTACTTACACTATGTCCACGTTGGTTTATTTTTTGCTGACAAAGATTATTTAAGAAACATAAATGAAAAATAAACCACGCGTCCACTCTTAACTGTGACCAGTGCTATTCTTCTTACGATTTTTTTTATGAAATTAGATCGAAGGTGTATTTATTTAGCGTACTCTACTTAAAAACGTAAAATATAATGTTGTAATAACATTTTAGGGAAAGATTTGTATAATTTTTACTTGTTTTCTGGAATTTGGAGCGATGGACTTTATGTATTTTATCCTGTTAAACACTGTCACATTAAAATTATACGTTACAAAAGCTTATTAAATATTTAATTAAGGGGTATTATATACGTTGTGTATTTACTTCCGGTATATTTTATTTATTCTGGAGAGCGGAGTGAATTAAATATAGTTCCATCTGAAAATCAAATGTAAATAATAATGTTTCGTAAGTAATAAAACTATTGCCAATGCATGGAACTTGATTGCAAGGTCCTAAATATTTATTTAGTGTAAATACAACTTTAGCAGCACTAAAGCATAAATATTTTTTGAAATGAATTTATTCTCTGTTGTGCTACTTTTTAATATTCATTAAATATACAAATATGCCATATTTTTCAAGTACTGTTCTTCAATAGAGAAGTTTCCAACCACTAGCCACCCAGTGGGCACAGAGTTTGGCGACGTCTTTACGACATCGTTACGACATCCTTACGACAACTTTACGACATACTATGTCCATGTCGTTAAGGTGTCTTTACGATATCGTAAATAAGTCGTATGATCTGACGATGTCTTAACGATATCGCAAAGACACCGAAATGACATGGAAATAGGATGTCGTAACGATGTCGTAACGATGTCGCAAAGACGTCGCCAAATTGTGTGCCCACTGGGCAGCGCTATGCTTGACTGCAGTTATTTAAATTACGTAACGGATTAAAGGCATACAAGACACTCCCTCCCCCTGTAACAAATTGTAACAATATATTTAAACCCACCCCCTTATTGTAAGGAACTTATGGTTTCTAGAAACATTAATAAATGGGAATTAATACTATGGAAACATTTTGCATTTAAGATAATACATGCCTTGCTACATGTCTTGCAGGATGCAAAATTTGATTTCAAAATTTCCTAATTTTCCCTTGGTCAATTTTCATTTTTCTGATAATTAAAATTTAAAAGCTAGCATTTTGTTCTTGTAACATTTGTAACATATGATCTTACATCAAGGGAATAAGACAGTATTTTAAAAACAAATTTAAAATTTTCGATAATTCGAAATACGAATCTTCTGTACAAAAATTTAATTTTTAAACAGAAAGTGGTAATTATCAGCAAAAAATTAATTTTCTATGAAATAATTTTTTTCACCAAAGAGAAGGAAATTTCATCAGAAAAGATAGTAACAATACAGTTCAACTTTTTCCCACGCAGTTGGATTTTTAATTGAAAAAGATTAGTTAGCGGGCTGAAAGTAGAGAAAAAATGCATCTCCTTTTGCGAAAACATTTCGAACACATTGTTTATGTGTACAGGGAATATTTATGAAAACATAGCTTAATTCCATTTTAATTAGCTGATTCAATTTCCGAAAGCAATTCACAAGAAAAAGGAAAAAAAGAACGCATTAATTATTTAAAATAATAATCGATGCAAATTTCGTAGCCTAATGGCAGTATAATAATACAAACTTTATTATTTTCAACAACGTATTCATATATCAAACATGTTCAATGTTTAGAAATTGTTAATATTTTATTTAAATAAATATTACGATGTAATACATTGAAATTGAGGGTCCGGATTCAATAAGTGAACAAGCACTGGAAAACGCGTGAAAGTATTATCCAAACGTATTATGGTATACAAATTTTAAATTTAAAAAAATATAAAATTGACTTGTCCATAATGACAAGACGGAATTTTTTTCTATTAAAATTTTTTCTTTCCGTTTTTTTTAATAATAAAATTGAAAAAGGGATCAGATAAGTATTATTGAAACTGTTTGAAATTTGATATGCATACACATTATCTCCTAGCAAAGCCTTCAAAATAAAGAAAAAAGTTTAAAATTCGAATTGTTTCATAATAATTAATTGCAAATGCAGACCTGACGGTACGATCGTTTTTTAGCTCCGGCGAAGAAAAATATCGAGTAAACTTTAGAGTTGAAACAACTTTCAGTGATACATTTGTTCCGTACCGAAAAGCTTCCAGCTATAACGAGTAAGTGCGGATATTTTATTTCGGTTCAACAGAAATTTGTTATTTAACAACAAAGTTCCAACTTTTTATTGATAAACTTTGCATCTTTGCAGACTTTGCAATTTTTGATAAATAAATGCACATTTTGACGATTTTTTCATAAAAAGGCTTGATTTTTTTTATACTGACAAAAAAATGTTATTTGTTTAGACAATTTTTATAATCAAATTCACAGTTCAACCTTTTTTTCATGAATAGGATTGATTTTTTTCGAAATCAACTTCAAATGTCTTGCCAAGGACAACTTACTGTTATATTTTTTATATTTACCGAAAAGTTTTATTTATTAAAACAATTATTATAAACAAATGAATATTTTGGTGATTTTTTTATTAACAGACTTGATTTTTTTGCGGAACTAATAATTCGAAATGTTTCGCAAAATTTTCTTTCCTATTATATTTTTAACAGTGACAGAAACTGATAATTATTATAACAATTTTTATGAACAAATGCACATTTTTACCATTTTTTCATTAATAGGCTTGATTTTTTTGCTGAATTAATTCGAAATGTCTTGCAAAATAATATTTACTTTCATATTTTTTATAGTGACCTGATATGCACCACGGGGAGGTTACTCAATCGGACTTTGCCTATCATGTAGCCCTGAAAGGGAAATTTTTATGTAGCCATTCGTGCTTCAGTAAGTAACAATCGAGCTCACTCCTTGAATATTGTCATACTCTCAACTATTTTTAACAGAGATTTTTTATCTTCCTAAATTCTACTTTTCTATAACAGCTTGTCGAAGGGTTCGAATGCAGTAGAAGAAGATGAAGAAAATCTATGGTAGACAATTGCCTGTCAGACATTGTTCTTTTATTAACTCCAACTTTTCTAAAAATCTTATTGTTTCCCTCTTGCGACTTTTCTGAATACCAACCATTTGGTCCCTCAAAATATTGAATTATATCACTTCCATGAATGAGCAGCTTATATAATGATGGTGGCATTTTATACCAAGGATAAAGATTTGTATGAAGCTCAGCAGTTTCCTAACAGTAAGTTTTAAATTTCGCACCATTAACTATTCTTCCGCGCGTTATAATTTGTAATATAACATGGAATCTGGTATCAGATCTTGATCCAAATCGGTTATTTTAGCAACCGATTCAGCTTTCCCCAAAAATAAAGGGGCAACATTTCTGGCATTTGTTGTTCCATAACCCTGCTTTACCACATGAACTGCTAAACCCATTTTGTATCCTAATTTTATCTAAATATTTTCCTTTCTTGATTTTTTAATTTCTTTTTTTTTCTTTTGGAAAACTTTTTAAAATCCATATTGTAGGGTACGTGTAACAAATATTCCAGAACACGATTTCAGGCATGCAACTTTGATAGACCAAATTTATAGTGTGCCTCTTTGAATGTAATTTTAGCTACATATAGTAAGTTGTTAACATGTTTTGATCTAACTCTACAAATATTGCAGCGAGAAAATGCTTTTTGTTCAATTAGAATATTACACACCTTTTTATCAATCATTGTACACTTCAATTTAAAGTTGATATCAAAACTCATTCCAACGATATTAACGGAATATGTATGAACTTTTTCCAGCAGCTTGATGTGATAGCTGTACTATTTCTGTATAAGAGAGTCAGTTTCTTTAAGGAAATATAATTTAACTGTCCTAGAGAAATTTACATATGAAAGTGTTTGTTTGTCCAAATAATATCCCCATCTCCTTTTAATTGAGGAAGGGCGAAGTAAATCGAAAAGAAAGATTGATTTGTGAAAAGATTATTGTCATTGCTCATAATAAAACCTTCCTAAACCAGGTTCACCAGGAAGGTTTTAGAACCATACCCACTTCCTAAAGAGAATTAGTTTTTTTACCAAAAAGATTAGCCAGATCATCTTTTTCCATCTGCAGCAAGATTCGCCTAACTGTATGATCCAATCAACTCATGAAATGGAAACTTGCTCTTAAATGCGATGTTTCTATATGATCAAAGTTTCCTGGATGACATGTTTTTTAGCTTCAGAGAACTTCAAATACGGAGGATGTGAATCATTGCCACTTATTTCTTCATGGTACGTTCTTAGCTTTTCGTGTTTTCTCTTCGACAGATCTAAGCCAAGTACGTCGCCCAGATCCTATACAATTTACTCTCGTCATTATCTTTCTTACGAAGCTTATGCGTCCCAGATTATCTATCGGACTCATTTTTTATCAATGAATGTGCTTTGGATAATTCTTCTTTGCGATAATTTGAAGCAAGTTATTTCTTCGTCTTTTCCGATCAATCTTTAAATGATACTGGTGCTCTTCCTCTTTTTAGAACATTAGTCAAACCTTTTGTTTGGATAGGTGAAAAAGAAAAAGGCACCTTGAACTCTGATCCTAAGAATTAGGCATGATTTTAAACCAAAAATCTTTTCTTCCTACAGAGATTTTTCCATTTTCTATTATACGAGGGTGGATTGATAAGTTTCCGGCCTGACCAAGAGATGGCGCCACTAGGCCTACCTTGAGGTGGCGTTCTATAGTACCATCCTTAGATAG
>NC_046657.1:22478402-22493710 GCF_010883055.1 Belonocnema kinseyi | reverse complement strand
GGAGGAGATTATGTTGAGAAATAAAAAAAAAAAATTCTTAAAAACGTTGTTTTTCTTGGTCAGGCCGGAAACTTATCAATCCACCCTCGTATATTATACATAATGGCTGATTTTTGATTCTGTATCCGATGTTAAAAATACTTTAAAGGTTTTCCTTAATATCTTCACAGAAACACGCAATTCATTTATGAACGGCCTTCTTGAAATAATAAAATAAAGTAAATGAAGAAAACAAAATGAGAAATGACTTGAAGTTGCAGCAGCAACTTCAAGTAATTGTTGCTTTAGTTTTCTGCAGAAATACAAAAATGCAGAAAAACAAATAAATAATGACTTGAGGTGACAGCTGCAATTTCCAGTCGTTCCTAGTTTTGTTTGCTTCATTTATTTTATTTTGTTTCAAGAAAGACGTTCATGAATAGACTGCGTGTTTCTCCGAGATATTCAGGGAAATCTTTTAACTATTTTTGCGCATGGACAACAAAATAAAAAAATAGCACTTATGTGATATCATTTGTAATATCGATCCGCAATCAAAATGTTACAAAGTAGATTTCATTTGATTCTTACTCACCGAAGCACGGATGCCTACCCAAAAGAACGGCTCTTTTTAGGTCGACGTGAGTCACAAATGGCTGAGAGTATGATCATTTTCAAGGAGTGAGCTCGATTCTTACTTACTAAAGCACGAATGCCTACCTAAAAATGTCCCTTTTTAGGGCCACATGATATGCATAGTCCTATTAAGCAACCTCCCCGTGGTGCATTTCAGATCACTATAAAAAGTGCATTTGTTTATAAAATTTGTTTAAAAAAATTAACATTTTTTAATCACTGGGAAAAATATAATAGCAAAGCGTGTTTGGCAAAACATTTAAGAAATATAAAAAACTTCTCGTGAGGTCAGTAATTACCAGAGGGAAAAATCTACTTTCATCCCGTGTTGTATATAGTATCTTATTCCACTCTCGACCGTGGCCACTTTTTTGCCCTGAAAAGCGTGTCCGCCGCATTTTTCTACAGCTTTGGTCACGCCTCGAATTCTGATCAACCAATTTTTACTTTTGCCGCGAAAATTTTACTTTTGCCGCGAAAATTTTACTTTCGCCCCACAAATTTCACTTTCGCCCCGCTAATTTTACTTTCGCCCTGCTAATTTTACTTTCGCCCTGCTAATTTTACTTTCGCCCCGGTAATTTTACTTTCGTTCTGCTCATTTGATTTTCGCCCCGCAAATTTTACTCTCGCCACTCAAATCCGGTTGGTGGGAAATACATACTACTTTCACCCCTATTTTCAGGGGCAAAAGGTGGCTATTTTGGTTGAGTGTTGAATAAAATACATGTTGCAATTGTTATCATTCCTGATCATTCATATTACATTTTTTAAAACGTTTTTATCCAGGAGCATCAAAACTAGATACAATCTTTATTATTTTAAAATCCTTCCATGCTATATCACAAATATAATCACTTTTTCTGGCCAGATTATTATTTATTATAGATTTTACCATTTCATTAAATCAATATAATTGCAGATTTATAAAAAGGTCCATTTGGAAATTCATATCAAATTTATTTTCTGAGAAAATATTGTTCTAAATAATAATAAATATTATAAATAATGAGTTCCTGTAAAACTTTAATTAAGTATTTCTGCGCTGTAACTAAAAAATAAAAAATAAGTTGATTATTTCAGAAAAATTGAGATTTTCTACCTCTATTCTACAAGCAAAATGTGCCTGTTTAAAAAATGATTTTTGTTCAACGTATTTTTCTACCAGCATAAACTAAATAATGTGGCAAAATATTATGTAACGTTCCAAGGCCATTTTTTTACACATTTCGTGAGGCTAAAATGAAAAACGTTTCACGCTAATGATCGTTTCTAAACAGAAGATATTCCACAATCACTTTTGGGGTTTGGGTGATTTTCTAGCCCAAAACTTTTTAATCAGTTCACGGATATAGAGAAAAAATTGTGCGAAAAGTATCAATAACAATAGTGGAATTGCAAAAGGCACCTATTTATGAATATGTAATTATATAGATTTTAAGAAACAGTAAAATCTATGAGAAGAAATAATCTGACCAAAAAAATGATTATATTTGTGATAAAGCATAAAAGTGTTCAAAAATAATTAAGTATCTAGTTTTAATTTTCCTGTTTTAAAAAGTTTTAAAGAATGTACAAAAATATAAAGTAGTCGATTTTTTAGTTGTTTCAACTCTAAAGTTCACTCAATAATTTTCTTCGCCAAAACTAGAGAAACGTGTGTACCCTCAGGTTTTGATTTGCACTTAATTATTATTAAACAATTCACAATTCCACCACATGTGAAAATAGAAATCTAAAATATCGATCAAGTTAACTCTTTAAACAAGAAAAAATACTTAATGCAATTTTTGAATAGATTAAAAATAAATTTTTAAAGTGTTAAATATTAAGTTAAAAAAAATATATATCTCACTTTGCTCCACTGGGAATCGAAGCACAGAACTTCCGATTGCCAGTCGGGTGCTTTCCCATTAAGCTACTACTAGAGATATCGAGAGAATCTTTTTTTCAAAAATAAACAGATTGTGAAGTGACATCTACACTTATCGATAGTAACTAACTCTGAAGATAAAACAGATTCCTGCAAATTGCTCGTATCATAAATGTAACATCTGGTTTGAGATAGCGCGTATTTGTGACAAAAGATTCCTATTTCGATCTCTCTAGTGGCTTAATGGGAAAGAACCCGAAAAGCAATCGGAAGTTATGTGATTTGATTCCCATTGAATAGAAGTGAGAAGATCTTTTTTAAGGAAAATTTAATTTAAAAAAAAAAGTTTTTGTACAGAAAGAAAATTTTTTTAAATGAGTTTCCGCCAATCATGTGGATACGAAGAGTGTCGTCGAACTTTTGATGTGACTTCATATTATGTTGCTGCAACTTTGTCCGTCGCCTTACAACGCTCAATTAATTTTTGTCAGACATGAATTTCAATTCATTGCATCGTAATATTTGTTTGAATAAAACGTGAACAATTTTTAAACATTAAAAGTGCATGATGAGTAAATAAAATCTTGAAAATAATAAATTTTGTATAATTTTACTTACGATTAGGCTACGAATTAATCATTGTTTCTTATTTTGAATAGATAATACGTTAGGATTTATAATCATTTACCCAATAAATAAACAATTAAAATAAATAAATACATCATTTATGTTAAAATCTTATTTTCCACAATATTATAAATTTTTTTTCGAGGGCATAAAAAAACTTTATCTATGACTTTTACTAAACTTATTGATCGTCCCTCATATAATAGATTTAATTTAAATGTTACCCACCTTACATTCTGGGTCCATTTGATAAAGAAGAATAGACAGTGATTCCATTACAAATTTATCTGGTATTATGTATCTTATTAAATGTAAATGTTGCAATAAAGCATATATAGGTTAAACTAGCTGGAGATTAAAAACCAGGATTGCTGAAATTCTAAATAAGAATAAAATTTATCAAAGTATCATAAAATAATATCATTTTTTTAGTTACGAAATTTCTCGCTTTTGATTTAAACTTATTTTCGCGCTTCCTTATCAATAGTTTCAAGAAAAACTCATCCATTGTTTGTCAACGTTTATCACGTGCACTGTCTTCATGTATTTCGAAACTGTCAAATTTTTGTTTGTCCTTCTTAATCTGAGATAAAGTTTTTTTTCTTATTTTCAAAAATGTATTCTTTAATTTACTAAAGTCTCTTTAGTTTGTTAAAACTTTAAAGTAACACATCTTATCATTTTAAAATTGACTTGAAAGAAAAAATGCTTGAATGGAAAAATATTCAAATGACATTATTGTTTATTCTCATGATTTTTTTTACTCTTCGACATTAATCTTATGTTTGATTAACTCAAACTTTGAAAACTGGAGTAAAAAATTTATATTAATGTACGAAATTATTTATCAGGATTATTCTCTTTAATATGAATATCATTATTTAATATAATTAATTAACTATCATTATTCAGAGTAAAACCTTTTGAAAAATGTACGCATTGTACCGAAACGTCAAGAATTGAGAGATAAGTTTTTAATCAAATAAATTCTTAGTTCGAAAATATATTTTTTGGCTCAATTTTATTTTAAATTATGTGGACAATAAAACGTAAAGCAAAATCTATGATTTATAATTCATAAATATTGTCGGTCGAAGAAAGGATTGAATTTGTTTTAAGTCATTATACAATGTCAAATTAAATTTATTATATTGCTATAACAAGGCCCTTTATAGAAGGAAATATTACATTTTTTATTTTTAGTTCATTTGAATAAAAACTTATCAGGTATTTTCTTCTAAATTACAAATGTATTTTTGGTACTTTTTGTAGTCAACGAATTAGTGCTGAGACATCTCCACAAATCAAAAGAGAAAGAAAAAAACAGGAAATTATTCAAAATTAAACGTGTAGAAATACGCATTAAGTAGCACGTATAATCGTTGATTATTATATTTAGATTTGGAAGTATAAATAACATCAATTTTCAGGGAACAGTTGACGGATAATACAGAATGCTGTCACACTGAAATATTGCTAATATTTTATTATTGCAAAATTAGGAAACAGAAAATTATTGATGTTGTGTATATACATATGTATATGATGTTTGACGTCTTATAATTTTTATTGAACAATACTTTGCAATTATTTTCTCCTGAAAATATTAGCTAGGTGCACTTAAACGTGGCAAATAAATAAAAGATAACCTTTTTTGAACTTGTTTTTTCATAACCATTTTAATTTTTTTTATTACATGAATAGAGGTAGGCATAAGTTTCAATAATTTTTTACCTCGACGTAGACCAGTTTGTGTCCAACAAATTTTTTTCTGACTAACAGGTAACATTACCCAAGTGTCCCTTACCGATTAGAACCAAACTTTGCACATCAATAAAACACTCAAAAATATTGAACCTGTGTTTTTTTTATTTTTGCAGAATTCGCTTGCTAGGGATTCCGCTAGGATTTTGCAGAATCCGCTTTCTTTCTAATCCCCTACCAAACCATAAGCAGCCTAATCTACTTATCCCCGGGACCAGCAAATTTGATCGCTCGTTCTTCTTAAAACAATTGAATTCCACACCATAATCTAGCCCACCTAATCACTTGCCCCTTAACCAACGTTACTCATCCAAAAAACCACCCATAACCTTCCTAACCTCTAAAAACCGCCCCTATCAAATCACAAGGTAGGTTAGGATTGGATGTTCAGACGAGTTACGTTGGTTAAGGGGTATGTGATTAGGTGGGCTAGATTATAGCGTGGAATTAAATTGTTTTAAGAAGAACAAGCGATTAAACTCGCTGTAGGGATAAGTGGGTTAGACTGCTTATGGATTGGTAGGGTTGGTTTCTACTCCTAGAAATCGGATTCTGCAAAAATAAAAAAATAAACACTGTTTCAATATTTTGTAGTGTTTCATTGATGTGCAAAGTTTAGTTCTAATCGATTAATGGACACTTGGGTAGTAGTACTTGTAAGTAGCAATCTCGCAAAGTAAAAGAATTCTCTGATTTCCTTTATTAAATAAAAAACTGGTGAAGAAATTTGTCAACAATGTTTTCCGTTTTAACGGTACTAATGTTCTAGTAATGGGGGTTAAACGAAGCAAGCAGCAGACCGCAAGACTCATAGTTACGAGATTAGGGTTGGTTAATAAAAATAAAAATTCCGTTCAATATTATTAAATTCAAATTTATTTAATGCACGCCTTTGTTGTATAATTACAAGAAAATGAAACAAAGATATAAAAATCGATTAACATTTGCAATCCTACTTCATGTTTAAACATTTCTTCTCTCTACACTTAATTTTTTATTCGTTGCATACATTATTCGTGGTATGGAAAAGTTTTACACACATTTCTTCACTCTCTGGGTCCTTTTACAGAATATGAAAATAGCAAAGTAAGATCGCAGAATTGCTGCCGTTGGTGCTTTGGGGATCGTAAGTATGAATTTTGTAAATACCTATGACAAATTGTTTGTTGTTAAGCTTTTAAGAGCGTAATTTCTGATCATTTATAACATTTTGCTTTCGAATTGCAAGGGTTTGAAATGAGGCAATACACAAAAACAGATTGACATTAGATCGACGAATGAATGTGACAAACTGATTATACCATTTAAAAATAGTATTTTGGTTTATCGCTCTTAGTTCTTAAAAGACTTGTTGAACTTGTAAGTGGGAAAATGGATAGAGTTTGACTTTCTGTGCTTTGACTTGTAATTTCATGATCGGAAAGAGTTTCAATTTTTTTCGAGAAAGATTCTGTCAGTTAAGAAAAAAATACTTATCTCAACTTGAAATCTTCAGAAATGAAGATTTTAGCATTAACTATATTAAAAATTTGAGAATTATGGATTGTATATCTCGAAAATTGAACTATTTCCTAAAAGTACTTTACAAATTGCGCCACTTTCGAAATTAACAAAAAACTATAATCAACGCCCTCATCACCAAATGTTACCGATCCAACAACCGATGATATCTCCAAATAACCTAAATTGCAATATGAAAATTTATAAAAGTCTATTCGGATAGCATTTAAAATTTGCTCATTTGTGCCACTTTCGAAATTAACAAGATACCATAATCAACACTTTCATTACCACTTGCTACCAATTCTATACCCGATGATATCCACAAATAACTTACATTGAATTATAAAAATTTATAAACATCTCTTCATATAGGATATCGATTGCGATAATATGTTCCACTTTCGAAATTAACAAAAAACCATAACCAACCCCCTTATTACCATTTGTTACCGATCCAACAACCGATGATATCTACAAATAACCTAAATTGCAATATGAAAATTTATAAAGCTCTCTTCAGATACGGTTTCAAATGAGCTCATATGCGCTACTTTCAAAAAATTTAGGTTATTTGGAGATATCTACGGGCGATGGATCGGTAAAAATTGGTAATGAGGGAGTTGATTATGGTTTTTTGTTAATTTTGAAAGTAGCGCATATCAGCGCATTTGAAATCCTATTCGAAAAGAAAATTATAAACTCGTATATTGCAATTTAGGATATTTGGAGATATATTTGGATAGTAGAATGGAAGAAATATTTTTTTGATGTGCTAGGAGGAGTAGAGAGAAAAGTTTGAAAGGGAGGAAAATATGGTAGAGAAAGGGATAAGGAGAAGGACATATCAAGGAAAGAAATAGTTAAGGTTTTAGGAATAATGAAGGATGGAAAGGCACCTAGTATAGATGAGATTCCAAATGAAGTATGGAAATATGGAGGGGAGGAACTAGAGGAATGGGCATGGATAATGTGTAATAGAGTATGGAGAGGAGAGGGGTGGCCAGAGTTATGGAAAGAAGGAGTAGTTATACCAATAGTAAAGAAAGGAAAAGGAGAGGACGTTTAAGATTATAGGGGGTGACGTTGATGCCGACACTTTATAAAGTATATGTAACTATTTTGTCGGAGAGATTGAAGATAGAAGTTGAAGAAAAAAAGATTGAGTCTCCAAATCCGACAGGGTTTAGAAAAGGGATGGGGGTAATAGACAACATATATGCTCTGAACTATCTAGTAAATAAGAGAATTAAAAGGGAAAAAGGGGCAATGATAACAATGTTCGTGGAGTTAAAGGCCGCGTTTGATTCATTAGACCGAAGCGAAATAGAGAAAGTTATGGTAAAAAAGAGGATAAGAGGGGGAATAATAAAGAAAGTATCAGAAATTTTTAGAGAGACAAAAAGCAGGGTAGCACTAGGAGAGCAAGTAGGAGATAGTTTCTGGTTGGTGAGAGGTGTGAGACAAGTATGTCCTTTGAACCCACTTTTATTTAATTAATTATTATGAGACTTGGAAGAAGAAATGAGGAGAAAAGGTTGGGGCGGAGTTAGGATAGGGAAGGAAAAGATATATACACGGGCATACACAGACGACATAGTGTTGATGGCAGAGGATGAAGAAGGGATGGCGAGATTAATTACAGGATTAGAGAAATACTTAGATGGGAAAAAGCTGAATGTAAATGTAGAAAATACAAAGATAATGAGGTTTAGAAAAGCAGGGGGAAGTGAGAAAGGATGGACAGGGAGATAGAAGGGAACAAAGTTAGAAGAAGTAAAAGAGTATAAATATTTCGGATATATCTTGCATACGAATAGAGATCATACAGATCATATAAAAGAAAGGGTAAAAAAAGCAGCAGGGGTAATGGAACAGATATGGGGAATAGAAAAAAGAAGGTTAAAAAATTAGAGAAGGCGAATGTGGTTATTTAATACGCTGGTATGGCCAGTATTAGATTATGGAGCAGAGATATGGGGATGGAAAGAAAGAAAAGATATTGAGAGTTTACAAGAAAGGTGTATAAGGTGGACACTAGGGGTACACTGGAGGACGCCAGGATACATGGTGTGAGAAGAAGCGCAAAGGAATAAGTTAAGTATTAGAGCGGGAAAGAGGGCATGGAAATTTGAGACGAAGCTGTGGGAGGGAAAGAGAGGGGAGTTGGCGAGAAAGTGTTTGATGGAGGCAGAAGAGAGGAGAGGGAGAGTATTCGAATTAACGAGATAGGAAGAAGAAAGGAGGGAGTTCTTTAATGATAGAAAAATAGAAGATGGCATTGGAGTAAATTATAAAGAACTGGAAAAAGGGAGAGGGAAAGACAATTAATAGAAAGATAGGGGATTATTTAGAAATCAAAACACAATAAATGGTAGAAGATGATAAAAAAGGAAGGAGTGCCAAAGTATTTAGAAACGGGATGGGGAGAAAGAAGTTGGACCAGAATAGCGAGATTCAGATTGGGAAGCGAGGTAAGGGAGGGGATGTACTGGGAAAAAGAAGAAAATAGAAAGTGTAGAATATGTGAATGTGAGGAGGAAACATGGGAACATGTATGGGAAGGATGTAGGAGAGAAATGGAAAATAAAGGAAGCTGGCAAGAGAATATGATTAAGTTTCTAGGGGAGGATGGATTAGGAGAAGAATGGATGAAGGAGTTGGAGGGTGCTAGAGGAGCGAATGAGAGAGAATGAAAGAATGCATCTGAAAAAAGGCAAATGGAGGTATAAAAAAACTGAAAGAAAAAGGAAACGGAAATCGCTTAGCTTAAAAGCGTAAAGATTGTAAGTAATGGTAAGGTAAAAGTTAAGTATACTAAGATGCGTTTGCGTTCTCATGCTCTCTCTCTCTCGCTTTCGTTCGGTCGCTCACTCCTTTGCTAATAAGTCCTAAATTGCGTTATCGCAGGAAATAGAGATAAGGAACTAGATATAAGACTTATGTAAATAGTTGTAAATAATTGTGTAGAAAGAAAGGATAAGATTGAAAAAAATAGATATAAGCGGTAAGATTGTAAGGAATGGAAGTCATGTAAACCCTTAGGGGACACATTATAAATAAAGAAGATTATCGTTTTTTGCTAATTTCGAAAATAGCGCATATCGAAATTTAATACGTGAAGCTCTTCATAAAATTTTATAGTTAAATAGAGGTTATTTGGAGATATCATTGGATAGTGGATGGGTAAAAAGTGGCAATGAGGAGGTTGATTTTAGGTTTTCTTTCATTTTAAAAGTGGCGCATATGAGGCCACTCGAAACCCCATAGGAAAGTCACTTTATCAATGCAAATTAAAAACTTTTTATTTTGTAGGTCATCACTTCGTGAAATTTTGTTACCTCCATATCTTGGGCAATTTTCATTAAAAAAAAATTTATGGCGCGTATGAGCGCATTTGAAAGCGAACTTCTACCGTTTTGTGGCGCAACATTTGTTTATCCGTGGCGCATTTGAGCGCATTTAAGGCGCAATTCAGTGGGCTATAGAAAATTAAGAGCTGGAGGGGGCTGGCTTGTGTGACCTACAAATGCGCAGTATAGTTCTAGGGTATCTATGGCGACAAAATAATGTTAGTGGTACTTACGCATGCGCAGTAGAGTTACATAGCGTTTACATCTAGACAGTAAAATTCCATTTAGTTACGGATCTTCTGTATAACTACACGTCACTTATGGATGCGCAGTGAACTTAGGGCGGATAAATATATGCGCAGTAGAGTTACATACCACTTAAGGATGTGCAATAAATTTATATGCCACTTACTGATACAAAGTATAATTATGTGACGGAGTTGACACAGAAAACTGTTTTCTATCATTTCAACTCCACAAATGTATGGGAAATGTCAAACTTCCTGAGAAGTCGTGACCAACACAAAGAAAAGCAACTGAGATTGTATATGGTGACAGGCCGCAGGGGCCATGACAAGGCTCCGACAATTACAATTATAATGAGATCAATATTTAACAGATAAAGAAAACGTGGAAGATGCAACTTTATTAAACATTATCCATAATTTAAAATAAAAGGGAATACTCTTTCCTTCCTTCAGTATCTAGTTGCGAGAAAAAAAATAGTTAGTGATGGCATAGAGAAACAGGAAAATTAAGCGCAATTGACCTTATTTAATTCTTTATTATGATACGCACTTCAAAAAAATAGCGTCCAATTTATCTGGCACACAGATTGGCTACCTACTACACATACAAGGAGAGTTAGCAAAGGTTGATTTTATACACATAGTTAATTATGGCTCGCTAGAGTATAGAGTGGGGATAACTGTCCCGGGCAGGATACGTAGAAGGTGAAATAAATATTGCTGGGGTTGGAGGTAGGGGGGGAGGGGGTGGAATGACTACTATTGTGGGTGGAGGAGTTGAAGGCGGTAGCATGTATATTGTGGTGATGGTGGTGACGGGGGAGGTGCAGTTGGTGGAATGTCTGTTGGTGTGGTTGGGGGTTAGTATCCCAGGTAGTTATATGGAGGAGGTGAAGTAAATATTGGTGGAGATGAAGGTGGTGAAGGAGGTGGAATTAATATTTCTGGAGGTGGAGATGATGAAGGAGGTGGAATGACTATTGATGGAGGTAGGGGTGGAGGCGGTGGACGAGGTGGAACGATAACGTATTGCGGAGGTGAAGCCGGAGGAGGTAGTGAAGGTAAAGATGGAGTATAAGTGAAAATATTTGGTGCCGATGGCTATGATTAGCTTATAAAATGTTCTTTTTGACCGATACAAAAGAATTAATTTGTTATCTACAACATTTGTATATGTCAAAATTTGAGATCTTTTTTTCTCTTATAAATATGAGCTTATATGTGTACATAAAGTGTAGCTTTAGTTAATCCTACAGATGTTTAAATGCAGCAGTCAATTTTGCTGGTTAAAGTTAAATCAATTATGTGGTTACTACTGCATTTCTTTCCTAAAATTTAACAAAACTTGAGAATAAAATATTAAAAAATTGAAGAATTTTCTCTGAATATTTTAAATGGTAAACACTTAAAGTATAATGATATGACAAAATAAAGCTATTAGTGAGCAATAATCGTTCGCGAGATAATTATGATATTTTCTGTATGCTCTCAGTTTTTTAAATAATGTATTTGTTGCCTGACATTGCTTCTAAATTTCTGAATATATCTTATAAGAAAAATAAGCGAGATATGTTACTTTTTTGCGCAAATTTTGAACCGATTTAGATATTCTCTTTTACTTGATTGTTTGTATAAATTACCGCTCGTTGTTTGAAAAATTGTAATTTAGATGTTTACAGAAATCGTAAGAACTTCCTTATTACTGTTAACAGTTGTATTTAAACATTTCGTATTTTTTAAGCAACCTCTAAAATTCCACCATTTTCGTTTACTAAGCTATTAAAACGAATAAAACAGTTTTATACAATTTTGCAGTAAATTTTAAAATCAAATAGTTCCGCTGTGGACTGGGAAAACCTAGTCGGCATCACCAAAATTTGCGTCAACTGCGCTTACCGTATTTTTTCGAAAAGTATACGTAAACAGGTTTCGTAACTTGTACATCAACTATGTTTCCATTAGATTATTCTTTGCTAGCAAATATTATTTAAGAAACATAATGAAAAATAAATTGCTTGCAGTCACGACTTTTTCTATGAAATTGGATCGTAGGTGTATTTCTTTAGCTTATTGGATTCAGAAACGTTAAATATAATGTTTTAGTAATACTTTCTAAAAAAAATTTGTATAATTTTTACTTATTTGTTTCATTTCAGAGCGATGGACTTCATTACTTTTATTCTGTTAAGCACCATCATATCAATTTTATTCGTTACACAAGCTTTTAAAACATGTCTCTATAAAATTGCATCGTATGTGCATTTCCTTAGCATATTGTACTCAGAAACGTAAAATATTATGTTATAATAACATTTTAGGGAAAAATTTGTATAGTTTTTACCTATTTACTCAAATCCGGAAAGAAGAACTTCATGAATTTAATTATTTTTAACACTATCGTATCAAATTTATACGTTCTACAAGCTATTAAAATATTTCTTTATTTAAAAATGACTATGAAACTTAATGAAGGGTCTCATGTTTTTTAGTCCATAGAAGGGCCTTAAAGTTCTTTAACTTCAAAATTTATAAATGATTATTACTTTTTAATGCACATACTTTTAAATCATTTTTTAATGTCAATGAAAAAAGTTTTACTGTATAATAATTTTTTTAAATATTAAAAATGACCACAGCTTCCTAAATTTCTCAATTAAATCTAACATTAATTATATAAATAAAATCGTTATTGACGTAGCAAGGGATACAGACGTAAACCAATAAACATGATCAGTGTCATTTGTGACGCAAAAATCAATTCAGTGACCTGCACATTCACAAACTCTGTGTGGCAAGAGCATTCTGAAATATCCAAAACATTGTTGAATTAGCATGGAAGAATGCGAGATCAAAATTTAAATAATTAAAAATGCCATTCAAGACTTTATATTTAAATTAAATATAGTTAAATTGGAAAATTAAATGGAAATTGACTTATGATTCTCAATTGTGAGATTCGAATATCTAAAAATCTATTCATGATATTCCGAGTTTTTATCACATGCATCTCAGATTTTTGGGAAGAGAAGAAAAATTTTTTTAATTTTTCTATACTGACAATAATAATGTTCAATATGTAAGAAAACTATCACCCATGCATGGAACTTAATCGCGAGATGTTAAATACTTACTGTAAACTCACTGTAAATTATGATCTTGTTTTTGCCTAAGTTTTGCAGTATCGAGGGTCTGACAGCATTGTATGAGAAAAATGTTCTTATTATCACAATGTTTATTAATAATGCTAAAGTACATAGTTTGGTTACCCACGGATCAAATATTTATAAACCGCTAACTTAACTTAATGTTAGCTCATCTACACTGAAAAAAAATTGTTCTTGAATCAAGTAAATGTTACTTGTTTCAAGTCAATCGCATGTACGAATGGGGACGATAGAATATGAGTTTGTTCGAAATAGATAAATACTTGCTACCGTATGCTTGGAACAAGCGTAAATTTTCTTAATCTGAGAAAATGTATTCTTAGATAGAATATCGCATTTTGTTATTCTACAACATTATTGTGTTACTTCATATAGATATGTTTTCAAATGCAGAACATAGTTCACTTCCAAGAAATCATTTCTGATACACTTCAAGAATATATTTTCTTAATATGAGAATATCAATTTTTAATGAAAAATAAAATTTCTTAAACGATAATATAAAATTTGTGAAAAAGCGATGTAAGTTTTACTTATTTAACAAGATATTTAACAATTGTTGTTTCTAAATATTAAAAACGCTTAAAAGCGACCCAAAGGTAATGAATAATAAAGAAAAGTTGTATGTATAAAAATTTTGTAATAACATCAATGACAAAAAATAATGTTCTGCTATGCGATAATTTACATAAACCACAAAGTTTTTAATTTAGCGAATGCTTTGATCATACATTCTTTACTAAGATTTGAACATGGAATTTCTTTCCTAAAACAACAATTTAAAATATGCGAAACATAATTGAACTTCCCTTATTTTACAATGGGCTCAATACTTTTTTCTTTAAAAATGTAATCCGCTTAAAAACGATCTAAAGCTTATCAAAAATTAATAACTTTTGAATTGAAAAACGCTTCAACAACCTCAATGACAAATAAATATTTTCTGATTTTTAAAAACCTCTGTAAAACGCACAGTTTTCGATTTATTTAATTCTTTTATAGTACTTTTTAATTCAGATTTTAATATAAAATAACGATTCCAAAACAAAAATAATTTAAAATATGTGAAAAAGCATTGATAGCTAGTTTAAATATTACCCATTTAAAAAAGTGCTCGATATTTTATTTTTATTTCGAGCATAAAATACTTCGAAATCAGAAGAAAAAAGAATTCTGTAAAGAATCGTTTGGTGCAAGAACTTGCAGGTTAAAAGTGATAGGGTCTCACGGTGGTCGTACGGAAAATATTTATTTGTTTCCTCCTTGCATTCTCAATTCTTTTATTTATAAATTCTACTTTTCAATTTTTAAATTATTCTTTCATAAAATGAAATGCATTCTTGATAAACTTTTTAAAAATGTTATTGAATTCTTTTTCCTTAAATATTTTGGTTTATAAACGCATAACATTTTTTTAAATTATCAAAAAAATGTAATAATTGTATTTTTAAGCATTTTTTAAAGCTTATAACTTTGTTTTATGCTGTCATATATTTATTTTTTATTATTCACAAAAATTTTTTACGGTTAAAAAAATTCGAAATGATTTAATTTTAAGTAGATTAATACATATAAATAATCAGCGAAAAAAATTATAGTCGTATTGCATTTATAACCCTTTAATAATTTTAGGAATGAAATTACTTTTGAGTCTTGCATAATTATTTCAAACATAATAACACTTTTTTTAAATCTATTTAAAAATTTTTAATTCTTACCCACAAAAACTTTGCGACGCAATAATCTCATAATTTTTAAAATAATTTTATGAGTGATTTGATTTGTGTGCGAGCGTAAAGTTTGTAGTTTATCAAAGTTGCAAATTCCTATCTAAATTTGCATAAATGAAATTGATTATGTGCACCAATGTTTTGAATTTCATAAATATTATTGAATTTCAAAATAATTGTCAGCGGCGAAGAGAACCAACTTCATATCATGTCAACTTAATACATTTCTTTTTCTCATCTCAAGAACATGAACATTGTTTCAATTAAAATAGTAGTCAAAATAAGTATATGAATTTACTTGGATCAAAAATTTTGTTACAGTTTTAGTTACTCACGAGGGTAGTTCAATAAGTCCTTAGAATGAAGTATAAAAACAATTTTTTTTGGGTAAATTTTTTTTTTATTTTTCAACATAATCTCCTTGGAGCTCTATA
>NC_046657.1:22474834-22478302 GCF_010883055.1 Belonocnema kinseyi | reverse complement strand
CGCGCGATCTATTCAAATCATGAGAATCGTCAGCATCGAAATCTGGAAATATTAAAATCCCAATCTCCTGAATTTATTTCAAAGCAGTTAGCTGTTAGCAGAGAGATATATAAATAGAATCGACGAAGTGTTCCGACCGGCAATCGTGCATCTTCGAGTTTTTTAATTCAGAAGAGGAGAAATGGTTTGCGCGCGCAACTCAGTCATTTACAGCGTCTCCTACTATATTCACACGGACATAGCCCTATCATAGTATTGGACCGCATCTCGTTTCAGATCTGGGATCACTGCAGTAGTCGCGAGTGGCGCTATTGCGGCAGCCAATCAGAGTTTACTATAAAATGAACGGTTTTCTCGTTGTGCTTTGATAGCACACTAGGTACAGTCTTAACGCTAAAATATAAACGAGTTTTAGTGATTTCTCTCTCCCCTAGGTGGCGTCTGTGTTGATGCTTGTGTAGTAGAAGTGGAAGATAAGGAATATAGGAACATGGCGGACATGTAAATAACGAGTAAGTGATTATATTAATCACGTATCCAAATTATTTACATTTTCTGTTTGAAACAAATTTACATTACTTTCATTTTTAAATTGAAAAAGAGACCGATCTGTTCGGAGTGATACTCAAGTGCTGGGCTTAATGTCTCTTTTCAAATATTTTTTTCATTCAGAATTATGGAAAGAATAATTTGCATAAGCAAACCATTTCATGCAATGTCAAGAAATCTAAATGAATTTTTTATCATGCGCTATTTCATTTTTTTTTTATATTGCATAAAATGGTTTGTTTACATAAATTATTCTTCCTGTAAATCTAAATAAAAAAATATGTTTTAATTTGCATAGTATGATTGGAGGAGCGGGGCAAGGGGTTGCCGGATTGGAGCTGTAGTTTGTTTTATCTCTGGTAGATGGCGCCACTCCGTTACTTTACTAAGTTTATATTCTTTAACATGGGATTGTACGCAGTGTGTTTGACAGTCAAATATTTTTCGCCTCTACAATGGATCCCTCTGACTTTATGGGTCGCCAAAGATAACCCCATAAGTGACAAATTTTAATTTTACGTAATAATGCGGTTTCGTAACGGTTCTTGAAGGTTATTTGTGCCATAAATAATCATTGATCGGCCATTTAAAAATGTCCGGTCATCAGGTAACCAATTTTTAATTGTTTAAACAATTTTAATTTGCCTATACATTTTTTTCTAGGTAATTCGCTCAATTAACATACTTTCTAGCGTCATGAGTTCTTTATTCAATGACAGCAATGAAATAATAAAGTGAAAAAAATGTACAGTTATTTAAATAATGTAAGTTTGTTTCACAAAATTATCGTATTTTCTAGCATCGTAATTTCTTGCTTCAATAATAGCAATAAAATTTCTTGAAATAATTTTAAAGTTATTTGAATAACGTGCGTTAGACCAAAAACTCATAAATGTTTAAACAAATTTAGATTATTCAAGCAATTTACTTTATTTAAAATTTTTTTTTTTTTAATTTTTAGAAAGATTTGAATGTGCTAGGTACTATTTTTTTAAAGAATACTTAAACTTAAGAATTATATATATAACTATATATAATTATATATATATTATATATAATATAACTTAAGAATTGCTAAAAAAATTTAATTGATCGTATTTAATTTAATATGATTTTTATTGGTAGAGCGGACAATATTTGCTTCTTTCAAATTATCCACAGATTTCATTGGTATAAAGTATTTATTTGTTTTGCATAAAATCCGCAAAACAAATTAATTGTTTTAAATACACTATATACTTTATAAACACACTTCATTACGATAGTTGTAAAATTATTTAAATATTTTATTTCATTATTATTATTGATTAAAAAGCTCGTAATACGTGAAAAATACGCTTATTAAACAAATTAACTAAAAAAAATGTTTGAACAAATTCACATTGTTCAAACTATTGGATATGAGGTAAAAGATGAAAAATAATTTGATATACATTAAAATATGAAAAGCTTCACATTTTACATTAAATTAAATATAAAGGTCGCTAAGGCAGCATGCTTGAAAACTTAAAGTATTTTTATTTCTTTTAATCTTGTCAAGTATTCGCAACTAAAGTAATAATCTACAATTCTTCGATTGAGTTTCTTTTTACGATACAAGTACAACGTACGGATCCAACATTTTCCACCATTTTACTTGAATGGTAGAAATTTTATGTGATTACAGATGCTTGTATAGGTTAGGTCTGTTGTTTATTGGCGGACTTAAACCTTTCGACCTAAAATCTTATTTTATTTTAGGATAAGTTGCAAAAGCTAGAACTTTTTTTTATTAAGACTCGAAAATTAATATACGCGCTCTTAATGGGGATTTGATATGAATAATATATTATTTTTAATATACATCAATGTTTTAAATTTAATACTATTTTTAACAGTCTATTTCATCATTGAATACATCCTCGTCATTAGTTTCCTTAAGTTTTTTCCCTCTTCTTCCTTCATCGGATGTACGTTGTACCTTGCTGCAACAAAAAATATAATACACTAAAACCCTTCAATAGCCCTCCCTTCTATAGTCCTTCCGAGAATTGATGCCGCGCCGCAGATATGTGTTACAGGAGCTGCGTGGGGGACGCAGGATCTGCTATTGTCATTCAGGCGAGCACTCAGGCGTGAAAAAACAAAAGCGGAGCGGGCTATAATGAGTTAGTTCCCAGCCACCGTCAGCTCCAAAATAGGCGATAAAGCAGAGTTTCACTTTATTTTATTATTGTTTTTCCATATTTTTCTAATTCTAAATAGTTTCATTGCAGCATTGACTTTGTCTTTTGCTTTACTTTCTCTATTTCGTGAGGCTGAATGTCAGTATTTTGCACATTAGCACTATGTTGGTTCCTGACTATATAAAAAAAGAAGGACAAAAAATTATATTTTTATCGAATGAACTGATCAAATTCATTAACGAAAGTCACCTAAGTATCTGTTGAATCAAATAGATTTCCGTACTTGTTCTAAGAGCTTCATGCAAACTTTTTATCTGTTTGTTTCCACCAGCTCTAATTCAGAATATATTGCAAACTTCTCTTTTTTTAAATAAAATTTTGTTTATCTTTATGGAAAATGTGCTTAACCTATTAAAAATTTTTTCTTTTTTTTTTTGAAAATTTTCAAAATGTTGAAAAACATATAACTTTTTGAACTTTTATCGAATTTAAAAATGTCATGAGGATAATTTGCTAGTCTTTTTGACGTGTACCAGAAAATTTGAGAAAAATTTCTATAACTCATACAAAATTTTTATTCAAATTTTGAAATAGCTTAAACTTTTTGAATTTTTGTCTAATCGAAAAATTTGAGTGACACAGTTTCTAAATACATTTGATACGAGGGTGGATTGATAAGTTTCCGGCCTGACCAAGAAAAACAACGTTTTTAAGAATTTTTTTTTTTATTTCTCAACATAATCTCCTCCAAGGC
>NC_046657.1:22459570-22474734 GCF_010883055.1 Belonocnema kinseyi | reverse complement strand
CAATCTCCTGAATTTATTTCAAAGCAGTTAGCTGTTAGCAGATAGATATATAAATAGAATCGACGAAGTGCTCCGACCGGCAATCGTGCATCTGCGAGTTTTAAAATTCAGAAGGGGAGAAATGGGTTGCGCGCGCAACTCAGTCATTTACAGCGTCTCCTACTATATTCACACGGACATTGCCCTGTCATAGGATTGGACCGCATCTCGTTTCAGATCTGGGATCACTGGACTACTGTAGATGGCTATTCCTTGCGTTGCGATACCGTATTTCATCGCTGAGACTTGCGGCGCCGGAACAAGCTATTTGCGGCGATTGTAGACAAGGCTTTAAGAGGAAGTGAAAAGCCTGTTTTGAACGTAAGCATGGATCCAGTGGCGAAATTTATAGTGCAGTAGCGGCCACCATCGATATTCATGGTAGGCGGCTATTGATATTGGCGCCATCTGTTGGTGAACCCGTGTATCTGTAGAACCTTTGCTCGCTCGGTCAAACGAAAAAAAATTACAGAGAAGCAAAAATATTTCCGTGGCGCCACCTTTCGGCCAAATTGAAAACTGTTTTGTCAATATCAAAACCGCTAGATTCCACTCAGATTCCACTGGAACGTTCCCAACCCGCAAACATTTTACACCACCAGGAAATATTCCTGGAAAGTTGCAGGAACTATCCGTGCTATTAGGACTTGGACTTAAATTTAAGACCTAGGAATCGCCTCAAAAAGAATTATGTCTTTTAAAAGGTTTGTTAAAAACAAAGTTGACTTTATTTTTGTTTAAGAATATTGATTTATTTCTCAATATCTATTCTTCCCTTTCAAAGGAAGCATCTCAGATATAATAAACTTATGCCAGCGCTTTTTCAGCCGTCTTTATCTCATCAATCGTGGCAAAACGTCGTTTCATGGTTGTTTTCAGTTTTTGGAACAGGAAAAAGTCGCAGGGGGCCATGTTCTGCGAATTCGGTGGCTGATGCATGATTATGATATTGTTTTGGCCAAAAAATCACAAGCGAGCAGCGATGTGTAAGCAGGTGCATTATAGTGATGCAAAAGCCATGAATTGTTTCAACAAAAATGCGGGCGTTTTTTTGTATTGCTTCAAGCAAACTGCGAATAACTTGAAGGTGATATTTCTTATTGACCGTGCGACTTGCTGGCAAGAACTCATGATGCTCCTTGCAAAATTTAAAAAGTCACTTTTTTTAACAAACCTCGTATGTTGGCTTAAAAAATGTAATTTCAAATATTTAAGAAACAGAGACTGTGTCTTTCTTTAGCGCTTGGTGTTTAAACTTTCTTAATAGTTTAATTCTAGGATTGTTTAATTCAGCTTGAAAAGAAGAATTTTCAACCAAGAAGTCAAAAGAAATGTTGAATTTTCAAGCTAAAAAGCCCCTTTTTCGACCTAATTTTTACCCCAAATAAATGAATTTTCAGCTATAATAATATTTTTCAGTCAATAATATAAATATTTTATAGATTAGTTTAAACTTCCAATCATGTAGTTGAAATTACAGCAAAACATGTACATTATCAACGAAATAATGTAATTTATGATATATTTTTACCAAAAAAAAATTGATTTAAAATCGAACTTAGTGAAATTTGACATCCACTGAAAAAGGAAAATTGTTTACAAATTAAATTATTAACTAAAGAAAAAATTAATTTCCAATCAAACCTATGTGTATTCAAACCAAAAAGTTGACTATTTAATCAGGAAAGAAAAAAATGTCAGGAGGCCACTACTACGTAATTCCGACTGCCACCGACAAATGGCGCCACCGGCCAGCTCCACAAAATGCGGTAACTGATCGGTCGGTAACGTAGACGGCTACGAGCTTTTTCTGCAGATGGCTCTCGGGGGATCACGGATTCCTCTGGATTTTATACGTTTTTAGAAGTTTCCAACTGGTCGGTAAACGGTGATCATATTTCTAGATAGCCGAAGCGAATTTGCGATAAACTTGATGAGGTAGAACCCTACAATACCGACCGCGATACTCAAGTTTTTTTGCGATTGAAATTTCCTGAGTTTTTGGAAAATAATTGAACATTCTACAAAATCTAACGTGATATCGAACGATACATCACATTTTCTAGCAAGTTTAAATATAAGTCGCTATTGTTTTTAAACTTTCTAGAAGATTAATCGATATTCAATGTTTTTCTATGAGGTCTGATGTGGGTCCGCAATAAGTCTTCTAGTTCTGGAAACATCGACGCGGTCAATAATAACAATCGCCAAACTCTTATTATTTCTAATTTCCTTAAATTCTGGAAAGATTGATCGAAGGTTCTGTAAGATTCGACGCGCGCAAGGCTCTTGCTTGCATTAAATTTCTAAAACCGTCGATATGTGACCTCTACCTAAATTCTAGAAAGAAATATTGATTCAAGATTCAAGGTTTTATAAGGATACAGGTTCTCTTTAGGGGTCTTTCACGAAATACGTGATACGCTAAGGGGGGAAAGAGTATGAAATTTCGGAAAAATGTGTTATATTTAATGTAGTGGTGGTGGTGGTTATCAAATATCTTCAATTATATTTATTTATTTTAAACAAACCAAAAATGACTCTTCTGTAATAATAGGTATATTTTTAATAAAATATTTTTATTTTCCACCAAATCATCAAATTTAAAAAAGTAATTTAATTTTTAACCTAATAGGTGAACTGTCCACAAAAAGTGTAACCAGAAAATATAAATTTTCGGTAAAATAATCTTTCATTGAAAGAAATTCCCCCTTTTTTCAAAAAGATTTTTTTTTTGACACAAATGGAAATTCCTCTTAAACGTAAGGTTAAGAGGATTTTAATTTTTCTCCAAAAAAATCTTTTTGTAGCAAACATTATCCTTTTGCCGCAAACTTCACGTAATCTTGCAGCTAAATAATTCCGTTTATGCAAATAACAGATTTGCACGTGATTCTTAACAAAACAAGCAAGAGGACATCGCTTTTGTTTCAAGAAAACTTTTTCTCTGAGTGTTTATAAAACAGTTTAATTTTTTACCAAACAGGTAAAACTTCATTAAGAAAAATTTCAACAATGTAATTTAACTTTTAAGCACGCAATATTGAATGTTTAATTTATAAAAAATCCATTTTCAACAAAATTGTTAAAATTTCAACCAAAGAGATAAATTTGCCACTAAAAATATGAATCATAAACAAAAAAAAACTAATTTCTTTACACAGTCGCTTAATAAAAATTTTCAAACAAAATAGTGGAATCATCAAGCGAAGAACATTTATTTTCAATCGAACAGTTGCGTTTTTACCCCAAAAATATGAATTTTCTATCATGATAGATGCTTTTTTGAATAAAAAATGCAAATTTTCAAGAAAATGGGTGAATTTTCATCCTAGAAACATTTTAGTTGACTTTTCAACGCCAAAATATGAATTTCAAACAACAACTAAATTTTGTAGGAAATAAAGAAATTTTCATCATAATAGTTGCATATTCGACCAAACGGGATAACTTTTTTTTTGGTTTGAATTTTCAACTATACAGTTGCATTTTTTCAAAAAAGTGCACTTTGTACCAAAATAGATGAATTTTTAAATTAAAAAGACAAATTTCCAAAAAAAGGTAGTTGCATTCTTATCTAAAAAATATTTTAGCCTGACTTTTCGAAATCAACTCTCCCTTGAGATCGCGAGACCTTTTAGTTGGTGGGAGGGCTTACAGGTATCACCGGGCTATAGTCCAGAATAGGTGAACCAGAGAAACTGCGTCGCGAGGTGCAGCTGCTCGGGGGATCTGACGGACTCCGATCAGTGGGATCTAAACTAAGGAGCGGTCCTTTCAGGAGTTACCAGCGAAACCCCTGTGGAATATCGAGAGCGCCAGTTCTCTTGCTCCCGAAGCACTTTGGGACACCAGGTCGAATCCCATACTATTTAGTCTTGCCCTCTGCATGCAGGGCTCTGCAGGGGATATTTTCTAATTTCCTAGCTTTTCATGGGACTTTCATGTCTAAAAGTCAAGAAAACCAATTAAAAACAATGAGGGGCTAGCTCCACGGCCCTCTTTTAACTCAACGCAGAAAGCGGATGGCTCCGTAGGGGGCAATCCACTGGAAGTGGTGCGAAATGGTGAGGCTGGCGTCAATTCTAGCGCCACGATAGAAGAGCAGCTAATGGAGCTCTTCATGAAGAGAAAGAACCGTAGCGGTGCTCAAAAAAAGAGGACGCGCAATGCGTGTCTCTCAAGCAGCAGCCAAGAAAATAAAGCTGCATCTAGAGCAACTACTCAGGCTCATATTATGGGCAATAGAAAAAAGGGCTCCAGAGATACCTCCCCCCCCCGCCAAAATTGGGAGCTAAAACGGCAGAAGGCCCTGAAAATACAGGGTCTGTCGTTGCATCAGGTTATCCTGAGACATGCCCAGCTCCTAATGGTCTAAACCGGCTGAGGGAGGAAATCTCTAAAAAGATTGACGCGTTACTTCGCGAGGGATGCGCCCTCAGATTCAACGACATCTTCATCAGGCCGGGGGCAATTGTGGGCGAGGCCGCGGATATTTAGTCGAGAGACTGGTTGTCAGAGAGAACACCTACGCTTATGCTCAAAGAGGGACTAAACCTGGAGCTCAGTGGGGACGGAGTGTCTGCAAAGGTACCGCAGATCGACCGTTCTGATTCACGGAAAACCCGAGAATCCGACAACCGTTCTGGGGTAACTGAGCTTCCAAAACACGACTCTGAGGACGGATTCGTGGAAGAATTACTCCGACGGGCAGGGATTCAGGTATAAGGGAAGTGGCTGGATCCTGGTATCCGAACTTCTTGAATCCTCAATCAGAGTTCTCGCGGCTCTGAACGACCAGCCCTATTTGGGGGCAGGTAGGGTTAGCGTCTGGGTGACCCAACAGGGCTCCTCACGGGGACCTAAAGCGTGCAGATCTATATTGAAAATATATTTGCACCACAGCAAAGGCGCCTTAGCGGTTTTAGCCAGATAAACGTCAGTGATGCTGACAGGGCTCGCCCTAATCCAAGAACCCTGGTTATACACGGCAATAATTAGCGGCTTGTCAGGGTGTGGCACCATTTATAAGGCGCCGCACGAAAAAGTGCTAAGGGGATGCATAGCTGTCAAGGATATGGGTGCGATTTTGGTGCCTAAGCTTTGCTCCAGGGATCTCACTGTTATTAAGATGAGGCTCAGGGGTTCAAGCAGGGAAATACTAGAGTTTGTAATTGCCTCAGCGTATTTCCTTGGCGATGATATTGGATCCCCGCCTCGCAGAGAGGTGGAGATTCCAATTCAGCACTGCCAGAAGAACAGGACTCCTCTGCTGTTGGGATGTGATGCGAACTTTCACCATACGGTGTGTGGGAGCACGAATATCAATGGCAGATGAAGAGATTTAATCGAATACTTAGCGGGCACTGTTATGGAGATTCTAAATCAAAGTGATACTCCAACATTCCAGATTAAAAACAGGAATAAGGTTCTCAATCTGACTTAATGCACGAACTGGCTAAGGAGTAGGGTAGTGGACTGGAGAGTCTCTGATAAGGAGTCACTCTCGGATGAGAGTATTGATGAGTTAGAGCACGCCGCAGATTTTCTGCGAAGAGCTCTGTCTACATCATATGAAAACAATCGCCCACAAGCACAGTGAAGTCTAGGAAATGATTATTAGAGGAAAACGCGGCTGGAAGAAAGATTACGATCTGTTTGGACAGCCAAGCCACACTAACTGCAACGGAAAAACCAGATATAACATCAGAACTGGTTTGGGAATGCAAAAAGGCATTCAACCAACTTACAAAATAGAATAAAGTGGCTCTCATGTGGGTATCTGGCCACACAGGGATCAAGGGCAACGATAAAGCAGACCAGCTGACAAAAAGCGGTGCGGCAGGTGAATATATAGGGCCGGAACCTGTAATGGGTCTAGTATCTTGTTGCATCGGTGTTACTATCAGAAGCTGAAACCGCACTAAGAACCGAGAATACTGGGAGCAAGTCTAGGGTTGCCGACAGGCGAAGTACATCCAGGGCTATACGTGCAGAATGGACAGAACCAAGGAAACGCTGGGTTCGCCAAAGAAAGACGTAAGGGCAGTGGTTTAGCTGCTCACTGGGCATAACCACTTGAACTACCATATGCACAAAATGGAGTATAACCCCACTATGGAGTGCAGGAGATGTGACAGGGATGATGAAATATCCTTGGATGTACTATGCTAGTGCCCGACGTTGGCTAGGCTTAGGCATCAAACCCTTGGACCCTACTTCCTAGAACCTGAGGAAGCTAAAATACTGTCGGTGATTGTCTTACTGGATTTTTTTAATAGGTCTGGGGTAAACTACTAGTAGCGATAGTTAAGATTGTGGCACAATAGGCTTTATAGCTTGAGTTTCTACGAAGAAACTTAAATTTTTAATGCAAAAAGACGAATTTCCAACAAAACAGTTGCATTCTCAACCGGAAAGAATACATTTTTAACAAAATTCTGGGATTTGAAACCAAACCTTTTATTTTTATCCAAGAAAAATGCAATTTTAACTAAAATATATGAATTTTGAAATTAAAAAGACAAATTTTCATCCAAAAAATGTTTCAGTTGGACTGGACTCATTCATGTCTAAGAGTAAAAGAAAATAAGCATGAAGCAATTTTAAACTAATGACTGAGTATAAATATTTCAAATATCTAATTTAAAAGCGCACGAAAAATTAAATTATATTTGTATATTTTAAATAACTGCCAAGCAAGCAGGATTTCATTAATTATTAAATAATTTACTTCATAGATAATCTGACTATAGCTGTTCCGCCTTCCCCCTCGAACAAGCCACCTATTATTATGTTGTGATTTCATACATTCATATATTATTTAATTGACATGTAACATTGCATGCACATGCAGTTTTCAGTTTCCCCCACCCCCTTTCTTTTATGTTACCTAGATTCGCCCCCTCCATCACAGCATATGCAGTCAGAAGATTATTTATTTAAATAAAATAAAAAAATTTGTTGGAATTCATATTCTTGAAAGAAACCAATTTTTTTCTTCAATAAAAAAAGTTTGATTTGAGTAAAAAATAGACTTTCATTCAACAATGCATTTGTTCATCCCGCATAGGAAGGATAAAAGGTTTGAACCAAATCTCCCGCATGCCCTCAGAACGCAGAAAAAATTAAAAACGATAAAAAATATACTCCGCATGATCCATTTTTTTAGTTTATGATCATGGGAAACACCGACGGGAAAAATTAAGGCATGAATAGATATTACTGCAAATGTCGTTTTATTCTTGTCATCCTGGAAATTTGAAACCACTGTTTTTAAACAGATCTCCACGTTTCGAGACTTCCTGAATCCAAAATCAAGTGTTTACGATAGCGTCTGTCTGTCTGTCTGTCCGGCCGCCCGTCCGTAAACACGATAACTGTCGAAAAAAAGAAAGAATCAAATTGATCTTTGGCACACTTTTTCAGGTTTCAAAACAAAGGATGAGTCCGTTAACCAGTCATTTTGGATATAAATTCAAAAATCAGCGAATTTTGGAAATTTCCGAACCCACTTTTTTTCTGAGTTTGAAAATTCTCTGTACGGATGTTAATACTATTAAAAAGGTCGAAAAATGCATTCTTATGACTTTTCTTGGTAACAAAAATTCTCAGATTTATAGCATTTTCAAAATGTTTAAAATCAATCGAGAATTTAAATCTTAAGCCAAACAACGCATGTTATGAAAAAAGTCAAAAGAAGAAAAACATTGCTTTTTGAAACCCCTCCAATTTTATCATAGAAATTATTGTATTTTCTTGTAAAATCGATCATTCCAATTTTGATTGCACAAAAAATAATGAAAAATCCAAAATTCCATTTTGTGGTCTAACTATGCATGAAAAATAACATTGAAATTTTTTTAAATAATTGTGGAAAAACGACACAAGCCACGGAAGAAAATAATTCAACAATAATTGTTTACCCGAAAAACAGCTACGAATTTGTTATGAAGCACTTTTTGATAGACACGTAGTTTTGGTTTTAATAATAAAAATGACATTAAAAATAAATATAAAAAATTTGTGGAAAAACGGCAAAAGGTACAAAAACATATTGATAGAAAAATGTCATTCAATCGGAAAAGAGTTACAAGCCTGTAATAATTGATTACTTTTTCATTATGTATGATTGAGAAAGTATTAGGATTGCCAGAAATTTGACACCACGACATTCACATTTTTAACCAAATGACGTAAAATATAACAAAAAGTTTTGAAGAGCAATTATAGTTTTTCAAGGATCCTACCAAACGTATCTGAACCATTTTCAAATAAAACTCGTAATTTTATTTGTATTTATCGTGAGTAATATGCAGAAAATAAAAAATTCCAATATTACGCCAAGGGACGCGAGATACGTAAAAATCTAAAAGAAGACTTGTAGGATATTTTTCTTTGACCATAAAAAATAATATGAAAACCAAAATCCTACTATTAGCATAAAAACGAAAAATAAAGAAAAAGGTCTAAAGAACGTATTGTATTTTTCTGTTTGTTTTAAGGTTTTAACTCCTTAGGGAGTGAAAAGTGACGTAAAAGACGAGTAATTAAAATTATACATCTATGAGCTCGCATTTTAAGATGATCAGATGACTCACCGTAAAAAATTCAAGAAAATTTTGGTTGCAGATACTATAATTTTTCTCTAATTTATGGAAATTTACCGTATATTGTTGATCAAATGGCCAAAAATTGATACATTCTTTAATTGAGTTATTTTGTATTTTATGGTAAGCTACCATAAATTACCTGGAATATTACCATAAATTACCAAATAAATGCATGAATTTCTGGAAATTTATACAAATATAAAAATAGAATTTAAATAAATATATAGTAATTTGCCATATTTACCGCTTACATTATTCGAAATCTAATATAGGCTGATATCATGACTGTAGGTAGAGAGGTAATTTATGGTAGCTTACCATAAATTGCCAATAATTTAATTTCAACACTTCTATCAATTTTTGAAAATGTTTGGTCATTCGCGGTAATTTTACAGAAAAATATGGTAACTTACCATAATTTAGCCAATTTTTTTTTATAAATTTCCGAAAATTCATGACAATTTTAGGTAACCAAAATTTTCTAGAAAATTTTACGGTGAGTGGGCTAATAATCATAAAATGAGACCTCATTTATGTATGATTTCCATTATTCACCTCGGAAGTCACTTTTCAATCTCGTGGGAGTAAAAAGTACTTTTTGCTACCTAGGGACTAAAAATTGAAGCTTTATCCTCGCTTTGTAGATGTCGGAAAGGGATTCCTTGAAACAGAGATTGGTGACCTTGAACTGTGACAATGACACATTTAAATTGCAGGTTTGGCTAATTATTGCAATCGTTGCTAATGTCTTTATGCACGATTTTTGCAACACCATTTATATCTTAGTGGAAAGGTTTCATATTCAGCAAATAATAGTCATCATTTTAGAAACAGAACAGTGATATCAAAATCAGTTATAAAATACTGTATTATAGTCTAATAGGTTATACTGTTATTATAATGTATTATTTTATATTATAATTATTATATTTTATCACAAAGAATCATAGGGTACCATAGTGTACCATATGATAGCATACTATAGATCGTATCATACTGTATCATATTGTATGGTATTGTTTCTTCCCGTGTAGAAATTCAAATCGGGAACTAGTCTGATTCCCGACTATTCGACCCCACTTAAAGTCGGGGGCTAGTCGGGTCATCTGACTAGCCCCGTACTAGTAGCGCCACGATTGATTAGTCGGGCGCTAGTCAGGTGACCTGACTAATCCTAGTCGGGGCCTGGTCGGGTACTAGTAGGAGTCATGTGATAATATATCCGCGTGGAATATTAACCCAACCCCTCAAAATTTGTGGAACATCCCCTAAAGGTTTGTCAAAATACTTATTATTTACGGAAATCTCCATAAACTTTTTTGAAATATTTAAAAGTGCTCAAATTCGCCCAAGATTTAATGGGGAACATATCCTACGCTTAAAAACATTAATTTATGTGACTAAAATTCCCCAAAATTTGTGAAATATTAATTTAAAAAAAAACTTCAGCTGGAAGGCAGCAACGGAAGAGCTTCGCTCTGAAGGAACCGCCATGTTGGTCACAGTAGTCTCTGCTCCAGGTAATTATGCTTCGTTACGTGTGGACTGCTGTCTTAAACACTCGACGCGTCATTTCTGTTGCGCGAGAGGCGGCACGTCGCGCCCTTGCGGGTTTTATTTAAAGCAGCCAGTCCAGAACCGCAAGACTCAAATGAAGGTGGTAGCGAAATCTGAACTGTACCGTGCTCAATAGTTTACTACTAGGATAATGCTCTTCACTGATTAATCAAAAACTTTTTTTCTTTCCAGTTTCAACTACATGAAGGATTAGACTTTATTTACGTATAGTAAATCTTTTAGATCAATTTAAAAATAAGCATCTGTACAAATTTAAAGTCTTATGACTTTCGGCAGACTTTTTATCTACATCTATATGTATTTTTTTCAATGTGGATTATTTTTAAATTCCATACAAAGGTATTTATAAATGTTCCTGGAAATTCGCAATTTTATAAAAAACACTAGAAAAATAAGATTACGTCTTTTTGAAGGTTTTGAACGTTGTTTTTATAAAAAGTTGATTTTTGTACAAAATAATTAACTTAATAATTATTTATTAAGTATGTTTGAGATGAATTTAACATTAATAAATCGTTTCTTCAAAAAACGATGTAAAATTATTGTTAAATATATTCTTAGTGTTTTAGAATTAGTCCCCAACCGGGTAGTTTGTCAAAATTAATAACCCGACTAGCCCCCGATTAGTGCCCTACTTGTAATAGGGCCAAATGGGGTTATTTCCACACGGGTTATTGTTTCTTATTGCATCATATTGTATTATGCTGTATCATACTGTATGATAGTATATTATACTGTATCCGATTCTATGATATTGTCAAATATTATATATGTTATTCTGTATAATTTTTTATGATATAGCATCATATTGTATAATATAATGTGACAGTGTATCAAATTGTAATTTAAGAAATTTAAATGTGATTAATGTCAAATTAAAAAATGTATTTAAATTCCAACAATCAAGTTAATGTGCAGAATTCCTCAAAACAAAACCAAGAATCTAACGATTAAATGTGGACAACAACCACGAAATGTTTCTATTCAAACCTGAAGAAAGCAAAAAATTTACTAAAATAGAAAATAACAAAAATATTTTCTTGGACAATAAAAGAAATAAATAATAATAAAATAATTTTTAGAATAGTAATGTGATGATAAAAAAGACGATAAAAATATAAAAAAGGAAGTGGATTTTGTTGATTGTCGTCTCATTGTTCTTTCCTCTTTTTATTATTGTCCAAAAAAAGAAATCTTCACTTTTATAGGAAATTTTGTTTTTTTTTCAGGTTGCAATTTTCTGGTGATTGTCCAGATTTGCTCGCTAGATCATTGTTTTTATTTTCAGGAATTTTGCACAGTATCATATTATATTATAATGTATCATATTCCATCATATTGTACTATATTGTATCATGCAGTTTTATAATGTATGTTTGCCAATGCCAAAGTAAAAGTGTGACTTTTATCATGGAGTATATAATTTTTGTTCTCAAACACGTATCAAATTTTTTAAATTCTTCTTGCTACCAGATATTTGAAAGTCGAAAACCGCTATTGCTAAAATGTTATTACGATTTATTAAAAATTATAATATCTATTGATTTTCTTTATTAAAAAATAATCTTGCGGTGTCGCAATGCAGTCAAATATGCTAATAAAATAGGTCTTGTGTTTGAGTTATAATTTCATTAAATGATCAAAAACGAAATTTTCTTAATTCAGGTAAATGGTATTTAAAAAATATTTTTTATTTGTTTTATGCATGTCAAGCAAGGGGCTATGCATAAATTACAAAAACTTTTATTCTAAAATTTTAAAGCATGTATCCGCCTTTGTTAGGGTTCAAAAGTTTTGACCGCCCTCATTTCACATAAATTTTTCCGACTAAATTTTTTTGGGAATTGAGCGGTTACCCAAAAATTATGTAAACCGATTTGGGGTTAGAAAAGGATTTTGTAAAATCGTACTGTTTGTCATTAATCAAGGAAGTAGTACCTAGATTAATTTACTACGAGAAATTTATTTGATATAACAATCAAAAAGATAAAAAAATTGTATTTATAAAAGTTGATTCGAATAAAAAGAGACGCAGTTTCAAAAAGTCAGTTTAATTCGCACGTGAAACAGATTATTTTTCAACTAAAAGCTCCATTTCTAAAAAAGAGATTAAGCTTATGAAAAAAATACGAATTATCAACACAGTACATAAGTTTCCAACCAACTATTTAAATTTTAAAACAAGAGGATTATCGTTCCGTCTGCGTGTGAAAACGTGTAAAAACGTAATTTGTAGTTCGTGATTGGACCCGCGATAGTCTGCATTATAAAAAAGTCTTCTTCGTATATTCTAAAAAGAAGTCTTTTTCTATAAGACATTTACAGTCACAACAAGCTTCTAAGTGTGTTTTTTTCTGTTTAGCAGAAGAAGAAACTTTGTGGAAATTACGTCTGACATTTTAAATTCCAATCAAAGTGTAGAATCTACTATTACAAGAAATTCTGCCAATGTTTTTAAAAGTGTTTCCAAAGTATTTCTTACTAAATATATTTAAATTTTATATAAATGTATGCAACATTATTTTTTTTATGAATTAGAAAAAAGTTACTTTTCACTATCCGAGTATTTGGATATTGATTTCAATTTTCAAACTCTATTTAATTAAACAATGATATCTCTGCACAACACAAAAATTTTGTTCTGCATTTTATTGCATCAAAGTTATTCGTGTACGTAATTTAATTTTACCGTCAAAAGACATTTTTAATTTTAGGGGAACATTTTTTTTAGTGGGTGATGAGATCAAATCTGGGGGGATTTTTATTCTTTTAGTGAGAAATAAGACCCAATCTGGGAGACGGAACCGCGGTCATGTGGCAACACTGATTCAGATTAAGTAAGGCGAAATCTTCAGTATTGACAGGCCTTGTGCAGAAATTCC
Organism: Belonocnema kinseyi; assembly: GCF_010883055.1. Taxonomy (NCBI): domain Eukaryota; kingdom Metazoa; phylum Arthropoda; class Insecta; order Hymenoptera; family Cynipidae; genus Belonocnema; species Belonocnema kinseyi. The sequence continues at coordinate 22,461,623 of NC_046657.1, read as the reverse complement.
AATATGGATCTGATCGGGGCGAAATTGGTAAGAAATTGGCCCAAATCGGGCTATCTGTATGGGGATAGACTCGAAATGTAATGCGATACCTGATCGGGGCCCAAATGCAGCGCCCAGAGATAACGCGGTCTGGACCCGATCGGGTCCCTTTTAATTTATTTTCATTATTAGAAGTTAAAAGGGATTCCTAAATAAAATAATATTAAAATCGTATATATTATCTCCCAAAATGAAATTTTAGAATATGAAAATCAGATTATTAAATAGATCGCGATATGAACACATCGCAGTATGTAAGACTAGAAACAAAATATTTGTTAACAAAATTTGTTTAGAACAAACAAAAAATGTCGAAAGACGCAATATAACAGCCAACATTTGTGTATGATAAACTATTTAATTATTTTTCAATAGATTTTTGGATTTAATTTCTAAATTGAAATTGCTTTCAATTTCGATATTGGCCGTAAATGTAGAAAATTAACATACCGATTATATCAATTCACCTAAAAGTACGTGAAAATAAATATGTTTATGATATTATTGTTGATCTAATTCGTTTTCACATTCAACACATTAAATATTACTTCTGCTTCTTTTTTTACAAATAAATAACCTCATTTTGAGGTTGGGTTTTATCTTAATATTCTAGATAAATTTTCTTATAATAGTCTTCAACACGTAACTCAGGAATATTTTGCAGCATGCGAAAGCAACGCACTCGTCTTGTGCTCGCTTTTGGCATTTTTTCCACTTATTTTATAACTTTTTCAACAATCAATTGAAATATTTTTGACGTTTGACACTTTAAATTGAAACTTTTGCGATTAAGAATCAACGCACTGTAGGTCCCGAACTTAATGGGGCGCCATCTACTGGCTAGATTGCCTATTAATTCCGGGTCTAGAGGGAGCCAAATTTAACATCCACAAAATTGCATACTTGATCAGCGACCGTTTGAATGAAATAATAAAAGATCTTAGGCGGCCTCGCTCTTTTCAATCCACATTTTCCTTATTCAAAGATGCTGTTTAAAATGGCAACGACAGCCTTTAAAAATCGTTTAAATTTATCGGAAACCCACATCAACACATCATCGCCAACAACATGGCCTTAAGAGAGTTTATTTTCAGCAACAAAACGACGCGATTTTACAGAACAAATTTAAATAAAGAAAATTTGGATTAAAACCAGAAAGGCTACCTAGGACCTCTCGATAATGAATTATTTAATTCCTGGATTTTTGTAGGATTTATCCGCGTTTGGAACATATATTATACTGCAATAGTACATCTGAAAAACATCTCATTTTTGAGTGTCAATTTCAAATGTAGATGTAACATTCCTCAGCATACTGTGCAATAACCATACACGGAAGGAAATAGGGGAATGATTGTGATCTCTATAATAATAATGCTTTTTCAAATCGGCTAGTGATTAATGGGATAATCTGATGATTGAGAAATATATCTTTTCTACTCATGGGGCAGAACTTATTCGCCTTTATTTTACACCTTGCAGCGTTGACTACTTAGGCAGAGGCTACTTAGAGTCGATATGGTAACAGGCCGCAGTGACCAGGGAAAAGCTTCGGAAATTTCAATTGTATTGGATCAATACCTCAAAAACAACAAAAATGAAAAGAAGAAGCTTTTTTGAAATTTATCCCTAATTTATAGTTAGAGATAATACTTTTTCTCTCCTTCAGTATCGAGTTTCGAGAAATAAATACTTTGAGATGGCAATGAGAATCAGAAAAATTAAATGCAGTTAAACTCATTTAATCATTTATTACTATAAACCTTTTAAAAAATAGCGTTCAACTTATCTGGCACACATATTGGCTACGGACTATGTCCACAGGTATGAATTGGCGGTGGTAGAGTTTATACTCATTAACAATGATGGTGTACACGAGGAATGCACATTGGTGGGGGTGGAGGTGGTGGAGTGACTATTGGTGGGGGTGATGGTGGAAGAAAAGGTGTAATGCATATGGGTGGAGTCGGAGGCGATGGCACGAATACTGGTGGTAGAGGCGGAGGGGGTGGAG
>NC_046657.1:22434342-22459470 GCF_010883055.1 Belonocnema kinseyi | reverse complement strand
GGGTGGTGGAGGCGGTAGAGGGAAAGGTTGAATAACTATTGGTGGGGTTGGAGGAGGAGGAGTAGGAGGAGGTATGTAACATAGAGATGGTGGCGGTGAGCAATCTGTAGTTAATGGTGGTGGGCAACTGTACCATTGTGGAGGTAAGTAACCGGTAGTTGGTGGTGATGAGTAGCTTGACCATGGTGGAGTTGAGTAACTTGACCATGGTGGGGTTGAGTAACTTGACCATGGTGGGGTTGAGTAACTTGACCATGGTGGGTTTGAGTAACTTGACCATGGTTGAGTTGAATAACTGGGCCATGGTGGAGTTTTGTAACTTGACTCTGGTAGAGTTGAGTAACATGGCCATGGTGGGTTTAAGTAACTGGAGAATGGTAGAGTTGGGTAACTGGACCATGATGGAGTTGAGTCACTTGACCATGGTGCACCTGAGTAACTTTCGTAACCAGTCTAAAACAGAGAAAAAAATTTTAATGTTTTACTTATCTAACACATACGTTGTCTTCAACCTTAATTATATTTTTGATATTAAAGTGCACACTTAAGATTCTGGTACAACTTGCAAATGATAATAAATTAAAATAACCAGTATTTCTGTCTCAAAGTATGGGCAGCTGCAGGGACAGGGACCTTGCGCCGCGACTAGATTCGCAGATAAGAGGATCAGGATCCATTGAAGTCCTGGAGGCCTCATCTTGCTGTAAGTGCCAGTTAACTCGCAGAGACACTGGACTTAGCTGCTTTGACAACTCCAGAAATCGGATCCTCCTAATATACGCAAAATTCATGACATAGCAGATGTCTTCCTGTTTCCTTGTTACGAATACACCTACTTTATGCGTGAACCAGAAGTTGTACGTTTGACGCACAATTCGTATTTAGTTGATAAACACTGGCACAGTCGTTAATTCAAAGAATTGATTTCAGTTTCCGCCTACATGTATATTCGAGATGTTCAACATAATTGCGCTGAGTAATGATATTTAAAAATCCTGACTGATGTAGCTAAATTGAAAGGGATTTTAGTATGCCAATAGATTTAAAAAATCGACAATCTCTTCTTAAAACATCTAAGTACAACATTTTTTCAAAATCATACCTAAATCAATATTATTTTTATATGCACAATCAATTATACCCAAATCCAGAGCATATGGATCGGCTGGATTGAATGATCGACTTTAAAGTTCATAATGATCTGATTCGGGATCACGTATCAAGTCAAACCAAAATTGCCAAAGTTCTTAGAGGACCTTAACTCATATGCAAGCTGTGTATAGGTTTTGATTGTGCAGTGTGCTGAAAAAGTGAAAAAATTAACATAACAAAATTAAGTTTTGTTCGTCTACAATTTAAACTCGATCATCTGTAGTAAATGTGATTATATTGCAGTCCTAAATTCAGAATGATACTGTAAACAATAATAAAATCAATCCTTTTGAAGTTTTGAACTCCTAAAGTTGAATGGGGTCACAAAATCAACAAATGAGAAAGCAATAATATTTATAACATTGTTCCTAATTGTTTGAACAATATTCATTCTTCAAATTTTGGTAGTTCATGACATATTGTAATATAATGTCGCTATTATTAGCGCCTATACAAGTTTTACATTCATGTTAATGTTTTTAAAGTTATAGGCGCTTGAAACAATGTTAAAAGTTCGATAACTAATTGTTTTATTAAATTACCGCCAATGGCTTTCTACATTTTCAATTTAGTTGTTTGCAAAAATCGTAAGAACTCCCTTTTTCCTTTCAACAGTTATTGGTTATATTTAGGCATTTGTATTTTTTTAGGCAACCTCGAGACAATTCGAACATTTTTGTTTACTACTAAGCTATTAAAACCAATAAAAAAATTCTATTTACTTTGCAGTAAATTTAAAAATTTTTAAATTAAAAAAAAACTTGCTGTAAAACGGAAAAATATAGTAAGTGAAGTTTTTATTGAGTATATTTTCCCTTGGAAGTATTCCGGCAACTGGTCTTTATATCGAATGTCACTTATTATTATGTGTTTTTTTGTTGGACATCAGGGTTATAGCGAATGTCACTTATCATTATGTTTTTTTGTTGGACACAAAAAATTTTGTATAATTTTTACTTATTTGCTCAAATTCAGAGCGATGGATTTTATGAACTTTTTTCTGTTTAACACTATCATATTAAATTTATACTTTCTAGAAGCTTTTAAAATATTTCTTTAGGCAATAATATATACAATGTGAATTGACTTCCGGTAGATTATGTGTATTGTGGGAAGCGGAAGACATAATCTAATGCTTTATACAAAATAATATTTAGAAATGAACATGATACCAAGTTTATAAATATTATAAATGTAGCGTCCTTACTTTCCAATTAAATGTATCATGAATGATATAAATCAAATCATGCAGAAAATGCAATATATTTTAAATTATTTTAAAAAGGACCGTATTTTGAAAAACAGGCTCTAATCGGGATTAGATTTAGCCCTTTAGATTACTTGCCTAAAATATTATATAGAAAAATTCATAATTGTAGGAAAAAGTTTCATTTGTAATACATGGACTAAAAATCGAGCCGTGGGAAGCGCCGTCAAAAGAATTATGTTCTTTAAAAAACTGTTTTAAAAATCAAGTTGTGCAAAATAATGACACAAAAAGACTTATAATAAGAGAAATTTGCACAAATTAATTTTTTCAAATATTTGTTTTTAAAAACAGATTTTCGAAGACCATTCTGCTTTTGAGGCCTGCTTAAGTAATTTTTTGCCAAATTTTTTCGTTCTTTAGAAGTTTATGTTTGTTATAAAATGTACCTTTAAATATTTAACAACCAGAGACATTAAGCCATATACCCTGTATCGTTCTCTAGCATTTGGCTTTTTAACGTTCTCATAAGTTTGATTCTCGGGCATTCCAAAAAATGTAATAGCTGATACTTCAAACTTACACAAAATTTATTTTATATCAAATTCAGTTGAATTTAGCCAGAAAATAAGAACTTTGAACCAAAATGTCAACCAAAATATTGAATTTTTCAAGATGAAAAGACCACTTTAAAAAAAATGTCTACAACAAAAAAAGAATTTTGAACTAAAAGCTTAATTTGTCATTCAACAACATGAATTTTTACAGATTAGTTCAAACTTTTAATCATGTAGATGGGTTTACAGAAAAAAATATAAATTATCAACGAACGAATGTAATTGACGATATTTAAACCAAAAAATTGATTTAAAATGGAAGCAAGTTAAAGTTTAAATTTATTGAAAAGACAAATTTTCAACTAAAATTAGGAATCTTTAAAGAACAAAATGAGTTATTGACAAATTAGTTAGATTTCACATAAAATTGTTAAATCTTCAGAAAAACAAAAATAAATTCACGAAGAAATAATGTAATAGCTGATATCTCAGACAAACAAAAAATTGATTTTTAAACAAACCCAGGTATATTCAAATCAAAAGGTTGACTTCTTAATCAAGAAAGAAAAAAAATGTCAGTGAGCCACTACTACGTAGTTCAGAGTGTCAACGGCAGATGTCGCAAAGTGGTTCCCTGTTTTACCAACAGAATCGTTTACAACATTTTTCTGCAAATAGCGCTCATCAGATCAGGGAGTCCCCTGGATTTTATAGGTTTGTAGAACTTTCCAACCGACCGGTAAACAGTGATAGAAATCTCTAGAAAGCCGAAATTTTTAATTAAAAAAGGTCTGTTTTTAAAGAAATTGATGAAATTTCGACCAAAAATATACATTTTTACTAAGAAAATGAATCTTAAACAAAAAAGAATGATTTCTTAACAAAGTGGTTCTATTAAAATATGCTCAAAAAAATATTGGAATCCTCAAGCAAAGAATGTTAATTTCCAACAAAAAAGTTGCGTTTTTATCCCAGAAATAAAAATTTTCTATTATAATAGATGAATTTTTTTAACAAAAATACAAATAAAAAAAGTTGAATTATAATCGAAAAAATATTTCAGTTGACTTTTCCACATCAAAATATTACTTTCAAAGAACAAGTAAATTTTCTAAAAAATAGTTTAACCTTCAGAATAACACTTGAGTTTTTGAAGAAATAGCGTAACTTTATAAAAAAATTGTTGAATTTTCAACCAAACAGTTTATTTTTATCCAATGTCACGTCCTAAAAGGAAGAAGCTTACCTTGTGAAAAATAATTATTTAAAAGGCTTCTCGTTTTTTAACGAAATCTAGAATTTCGAAACAGGGATGAGAATAAAGTCCGAATGTCAAGATAAGTACACACCATTCTATAAATAACTTGAATTGCAAATGAATATACAATATATAAAGGTTTATTAAATTAAAGGAATTACAAGTTTAAAGAGAGATAGCTGATTTGAAAAATATCGAAAGGGATTATGATAGCATTTGATTTAATTTTTAAATTTACTGGTATTTTGATTTTAAAGTTGATTTGCACTGGAGACTCACAGGTAGCAGAAACTCTTCATTCTAGATCTCCACCTTAAAATAAAGGTAGATCTTAATGATTAAGTGTTTACAGAAATGGTAAATATTTTGAGTTCTAAACTCGTTGATTTAAACTTACCAATTTTCATATTCCAAATTGCACAGGTAAAACTGTGGATCACTAGAATATGTAAAGGTGCCTTTAAAAATAGTTTTTTCCTACTCAGTCAGATTTTTGTCGTTGGCTCGGAAAGATTTAGGTGGTCGTGCTGATAGATACTGAATAACAGGTTGGCCTCATCGTCCTTTTGGTGATTGACGGTAAGGATGGTTGACAATGAGTATTGTCAAAGAAGCTGGTCAATATGCAGGTAGGTTCAGCTCTTCTGCTGGTAGTCAGGGGTAATTATGTTTGACGATGGTATTATCAAAAGAGATCTTCTGGGTAAAGTTTCACTTATTTAAAAGGGATTTGAAATTCTAATCTAATTCAGTTCGATTGAATTTCCGAAGCACAACACTGATTCTACTTTTATATTGACATTTGTATTTCGATCATTTGGAAATAGTTTCCAAATAACCTGAGTCTTTTAATTAATATGATATTTAGAGACTTATTTCGTTGCACTCTAGGTCAGAGCTTCCGTCCGATTTGAAATTTGTAGATAATTAGACTTTTGATTTAGATCCTGGGTTTATATACGTTAGATTCCATTGTAATCAGAACAAAAAACTTGACGGTGAGCGGACGAAACAATTGATGTCAGTTGATTTCTACGCTGAGAAAAATTTGGGCAAGCAGCTCTCTTCATAGTGCCAAGGCAGTGCCCCCACGGCGGTTGTTGCAGCGGCTAGACCACATTTATGTAATCTATGGTACCAAACGTGCGAGCAGATCCTTTTCCGTGTGTTGGGAACGCAGTAGTCCCACAAAAGAGAATAAAATTGTCACACCAGTATAAACTATAAGTGTATAATTCCGTGCTCCCGCCTGAAGGGAGCGTTACTGTACCAATACTATTGAGACTACAACTGTTCCAATGTGGGAAGAGAGCGTGCCCAATATGAGAGAGGATGTGTACCAAGTTGCAGGCGAGCAGCGCGCGACGCATTGGGTGTTCCAGCTCTACCACGTGGGCGAGCAGCTCGCCCAAAAAATTTTCAGTGTTTGTTTATCCAGGTATCTATATCTAAAGGCGTGGAATCGGGAGTGCAGTACCTCAAGTCCAAGAAACTGGTCATTGTGCCACCCTCTCTAATGTTTCGTGGCTGACTATTATGAGCAGCGGCCGAACATTTGTAGATAAAAAATCATTGTATTTTGGCGGTGTATTGAGAGTAAAGATGTATAAACTGCGTGATTTCTACAACGATGTTTAAAATATTGATTTTGATATGCTGGATAATAATAAATATGTACGAGTTTGTGCGTTTAAACTAGGACATAATCTTTTCCTTTCCTAATTATTAATATAAATTAAAAGTATACATATAGCAATGATTGATAGTATGATTATAAATAACACAGTTATAATACGTCACAGGACGTGACACCAAGAAGGATGCAATTTTTAATAAAATAGATGCATTTTTTAATTTTAAAAGAATTTCAACAAAATAGTTCCATTTTCATGCAAAAAGTATTTCAATCTGATGTTTCAAACTCAAAATATGAGTTCTTAATTAGAAGTGAATTTTCTACAAAGATACTTCAATTTCCGATGCAAAAAGATATATTAAAAAAAACAGTTGAATTTTCAAACGGAAATAATACATTTTTAACAAAATTGTTAATTTTGAAACAAAACAGTTCCTGTTTACCCAAGAAACATATAATTTAAATTGTAATGGATGAATCTTTAAATGAAAAATACAAATTTTCGATAAATAATTGAATTTTCATCAAAAAAATATTTCAGTGTGACTTTTTGAAATAAAAACATGAGTTATAAATAAGAAGTCAATTTTTCACGAAGTTCTTTGAATTTAAAAAAAAGTTAAATTTGCAACCAAAAAGGATGACTTTTTAAAAAAATTGTTGAATTTTAAATAGAATCATAAAACTTATAACTAGAAAGATAATCTTCATGGAGCAATGACTGCATAAAATATAAATACAAGGCAAATAAATAACTCACAAGAATATTATATCAGTGCTACCACAAAACTTTATTTTAAAAATTCCCTAATTTTTCCCCGAAAGATTTTTCATTTTCCCTGACCGTTAACATTTAAGGATAAGAATAGCATACTCGTAAAATATTAAACATAGAATTTTTTATAAAAAAATACAATTTTTAATTTAAATTGAAAACATTTTAAATGCAGCTAGTTTGACAGTTATTTTAAGTTATAAAAATTCCCTGACTTTTGCAAGATATTTTTCTCTCAATCCCTGATTGAGTATTGCGTGAATGAACAGTATTGCAAAAAATTGTACCAGTTTTTTTTTGTGTTCGCAAAGCCGACGCCGGAAAATTTTTCTTATAAATCCTTAATTTTAGCAGATCGCAGTTAATTTAATTTAATTCTAATTAATTCCAAATTATTACACGACGTCAAATTGATGTAAAGATAATCAACTCTTAGCGAAAGTATAAGTCTATAAAAACAGAAAAGGTTCAGAAGAGTAGAGTTCAATTTTGAGTTCCTCCCTCACAATTGGCCAGAAAAAACGTTTCGTCAGTCAAAATAGCGAATCTTATATGCCGACTAAGAAATTAAAGAAATTATGGAATTTAAAAAATGTATGCCCGCTGGGTGGGGACATTTTCATTGCGCGCTACACGCTCGCTTTCGTACGCTTAATGCGTAAACTTGCACTACATTTTTTTTAAATCATGATTATTGTAACTTAGATTGATATTTCTTAACACAAATCTTTTTATCGTGTACCAGCTAATTTTACAAAAATTTGTCAAACCCATAAGAAATTTTTTTTCAAATTTTGAAAAAGCTCTAACTTTTTTAATTTTGTTCTAATCGAAAAATTGAACTGAGTAAATTTTTAAATATACTATACATAGTGTACTACGAAAGTTTTGCAATACAGACGAACCTTCTATAGTTCTTCAAAGTACTTTTCACCGCAGTGAATACACTTTTCCATACGTCGAAACCATTCATCGAACAAACCCGGCCACTTTTCTTCTGGAAGTTCTGCACACGCTTGGTCCCGCGCCGTCAAAAGGTCAGTTTCGTTAGTAAATCGACGCCCTTTTAGTTGTTTTTCTGCTTCCGGAAACAAACCAAAGTTACAGGGAGCAAGACCTGGACTGTAAGGTGGGTGATCTAGAGTATTCAGTCCATATTTGACCAAAAAGCTACTGTGACCTTCGCTCTGTGAGCCGGTGCATTGTCGTGGTGGAATAGCCAGGTGCTGAGTCGAGATTTCTGCCTGATGTTTTTGAGTTGGTTTATGACTTGGGGTAAACTACCTGAGTGTACCAGGAAGAGATGACTGTACGCAGCTTTTCCAGAACGACCCTATCCACAATGCCGCGTTTCCCAAAGAATACTACAATCTTTCTTTTGCTTACAGATCAAGACTTCCGCACCTCCACTGGAGCATCCTCATCCTTAAACAGCCAGATCTTGTTTTGTGATTTTGTTCAAACATCGTAATAATACAGCCAGGTCTCGTCGCCTGTTATAATACTATTCACATCCGGAGAAGATCCCGATTCAAATCTTTCGCATTTTTCGGCACCACTTTACTCTCGCTGCCATTTTCTCCTCGGTCAAAGCATGTGGTACTCATAGAGTACAAACCTTCCTAACATGCAAATGTTCATGCAGAATTCGATGGACTGCTGGTGCAATAATGTGTAACATTTGCTATATCTGCCGGTACGTGATTCCCCTTTCGAACTATTTGTACCGTCGGAAAATTGTTGAGCGATGCGGATGATTCTTACCCAATACCGGAGACATTTGCTCAAAACTTTGTTCTACACTTAAACCGCGAGAAAAGTTGTATCGAATTATCGCACGATATTCTTCCTTTGTCCACGACGTTATTTCTTAATCGTTCCGGGCTGCGTCCTTAGACTGTACTGAGAGCTGAGTCAACAGGTTTCCTCTTCTTACCTAATTTTTGACTCTCTTTCTAATGACGCAAGGATCATCTCTCTTCTTCCAATAGGTTTTGCGTATTGCAAAACTTTCGTAGCGCCCTATGTATTTGATATCTAGTAAGGAATTTAGAGAAAATTTCCTAGTCTCCCAGAAAAATATTTTTTTTCTATTTTTCGAAACATTTTCGACAATTTTCTAAGGATATAACTTTTCTAATTTTCATCGACATTGAAAATATCATTGGGATGGTTTGCAAGTCATCTCCCGATCTATGAGAAACTTAAACACACATTTATAAAATAAAAAAATTGTAATTTTGAAAATGCTCTAAATTTTGTAAGTTTAGTTGAAAATAACTTATTAATGAACTTATCCTTCGTTTTGGAACCTTGAAAAGTGTATCAAAGGCTAATTCATTTGGAAAAATCAGGGGGGACCCTGAATAATATTTCGGGGGTGGGAGAGGTTTAAAATATATATGTATATCTCATGCATAGCTTAGCGGCGTCGGCCTTCAATACGAAAGACCAAAAGTTGCGTTCGGGGGGGGGGGGGGGGGGGGGGGGGGGGGGACTTCCTAAACACCTCCTCTGGATCCACCTCTTGGAGAAATACTTCAAAAGTTAGCGTGACTACCACTTCCCCTCCGTCACGCGCTCTAGATGGTGTGCAGTTGGAAGAATTAGTACACGGTAAGAGGCTTGGTAGAGCCGCTCACTCAACATGTACAATTGTCGCATCAATAACACAGTGAACAGCGTCACTTCTGTTCAGTAGAACGGCCACATTGATTTCGGAGAACGATTACCCCGAACAAGTCGAACCGTTTGACTTACAGTATATTCGAGCCGTTCTGCACACGCGCCGCTTTCGGTACAGTTCCGCGCTTGTGCAGCTTAGAAAAATATAACACTCACATTTCGGGGATGTGTTTTCATCGCGAAGTGAGTTTTCCGAGTTTTCCGAGTACGTCTCTCTCTCATATTGAGTGTGAACTCCCTACAGGAGTGCAGCTTCTTGATTGTTATCAGGAAGCCATCTATTATCGGTGTTAATTGCCTGACACTAAAGACAATGACGACTCTGAACTTGTGGACCACCCTGAGCTTAACAGTACTGACACGATCACCGGAACAGAGACTTACGACGCTTAAGAACGAACGAAGACTAAAAACAGACAACAGGCGGATAAAGATCTTTACAGATTTAAATATGCTAAACTACTCAACAACGCGTTTAAGAAATCCATCGTAGAAGATGAAAACTCCGGTTTCGATAAACTGTTAGTTATCGTAAAATCAGCCCGCGAAGCCAATATAATTTTAAATGACTTAAGAACATGGGTTTGAGGGCATCCATCCCATCAGATTTGGTCACCTGTCAAGGTGTCATTGGCGATATCCCTCTTTATTTGTCAAAAAATAAGATAAAAGATAATCTAGTTATCCTCAGCAGACCGAAAAAATGTTGAAAAAGATTCCGGAAAAATCTCCTACGTCCCCTCGCGCTCCATTTTGCTAACTTTTAAAGGTAGAACCCTCCTACAAAGAGTAACTATTTGCAATGCCTCAAAGACCGTAGAGCCTTACGTTTCACCAGTTAAAATCTATTGAAAATGTCTCCGATATGGACATATTAGCAAACAATGCCGCTCAAAAGCTCGCTGTAAACGTTGCGGTGAGGACGCCCACACCGATGCTTTCCCTTGCCCTAGCGCGAATGAAACCCCTAAGTGCGTACATTGCTCAGGAACCCACGTGACAAATTCTAGAGAATGCCCGGAATACATATTCCAAAGGGACTTTCGCTACTACGCCATTTACAATTGACTAACATTCGTGGAGGTTAAAGCCATCCTCAGACCCAGGAAAACCTACAAACAACCTCACCATGATTCTCGCATGAACGCCAACAATTACCGTAGAGAACACAAAAATAAACAATCTCATTTGACCGAATCCGCCAATCGCCACATGAACTCAGCTCACAACTCATCCCGCTCATCCCTGTATAACACAAGAATACCAAGCTCCCTCTCCTACGGCTTTGCTCTACGCCATTCAGGGACACTTAACAAAGTAAGACTTTCTGCCCCTTTTAATTAACCAGATTCTGCAAAAAATCAAAGTTTTAACCCTCTCTAACCCCTACTTGGCGCGTCCGCAAGTAACGGATAGGGGAATGCTCGATGGAAACAGAGGGTAAGGCCAAATAAAATACGCCGCGCGGACCAAACACATCAAGACCCCCAAGTCAAGGCGTGAGTAACCGTGCCGAGGACTGAGTGGCACCAGGGAGTGGTGTTTTGAACGGTTCCTCTAGGATACCAGGTCGCCTCCTAAAGTATACAGACCTTACCTCCGCATGCGGGGCTCTGCGGGGGTGGACCTTCATTTCTCTAGCTACTCGTGGGATTAATATGGATGGTGATTTAAAAAACCAAGACCGAAGTAAATATAAGGAAGAATTTGATGACGATGTGTCTAAAACCGGCGAGCAAGTATTGGAGAATATGAGACGGAGTTTTGAAGTGACGCAAGTAGACCTCAAGAAAGCATTAGCTCGCTTTGAGGAGTTGGATGATGTATTGAAAGGCATGAAAGTCTTCAATGACAAAACAAATAATATGTTTGAAAAGATTGAACATGGTGTAGAGAGGGCGATGGAGCTATCGACAGAGGGGCTTTGTGCATTGAAAGCCGGTATAAAGGATCTAAAGTGGATTGATGGCGACATGGATCTAATAGATTGGGTACTGGAGAGAACTCGCACGGAGAGAAGCTCCATAAGGGACACCAGCCATAACTCGACACAAACAGAAGAAGCCGTGGAGGCTCCCGCTTCCCAACACGGGAAAAGAGAGAGGGAGTTCTCCTTGAGTCCCGCTGAGGCTGGCTGCTCTAAACAGCAGAGCAAGAAACTGAGGATCCTAGAGGCCTGGAAGCTGAGGATCCTAGAGTCAGGGAGACGAGGTACGGGGAGGTCCTGATCGAGGTGGGGCACTCGTTCGGTCAGTGATCTCGACACAACCAGTGACGTGGCGGAAGTGAGAGAGGCCGTCATGCATCATTTCGGTGATGTCGACGTAGGTCATCTGAGAGTTAATCTAACGAAGAGAGCCTTCAGGGGAAATCTGAAGGCATATGTGGAGCTAAGAGAAGAGCTGGCGGAACAACCTACTCGTACAGGGCATCTAAAAGTTGGTTGGATGTCCTGTAGAGTACGAAAGAAGACGGTGGTTACACGCTGTTTCCGCTGCCAAGGCTTTGGCCACGTGGCAGCAAGGTGTAAGGGTCCGGATAGGACCAACGTGTGTCGGACATGCGGCTCAGAGGGACACAAGTCTGCGGAGTGTGTGAGCATTCCGCAGTGTTTCCTGTGCGCTGCGCATAGTGAGAAACCCCGGACTGATCATCGACCGGGGACAATGAGTTGTACGTCTTTCAGAAAGGCCACCCAAACACGGAAGCATCCAGACAGACCACATTGAGAAGACCAAGTTGGCAAATTTGTTGGAAGCCGAGGCACGGCTTATTGGCCTTATCCCCATGTTCCTGAAGTAATGCGAAAGCGGATTCCGGGAACATGGGTTGGTAGGTAAGGAGTTTGGTTTAGTGGGTAGGCGCCGTTTGGTGAGTCCCACACTCACATTCGTTCCTTGTGGACTGTGCGTTGATGTCTGCATCTCACGTGTATATGCGTTACGTATATATGCGTGATGTGCACATGTTGGGCTCATGCTCCCCAAAGATTGAATGTGGTAAGTGCATGAGCATATCCCGTTTTACTCCTTTGACAAAAAAAAAACTTCCCCCTCCAAGCACACTAGTCCCCTCCTCATCTTCGAACTTACTCACAATTATTGGGAATCTACTTTTAATGCTCACTAATTTCATCAGCGTTTTTCCTCTGGCAATTCCCCTAAAACAGAGCAATGCCACAGCTTAATTAACTCCCTTTCAGAAAGTATCTCCTCTCTCTCTACAAAGCTTTTACAACCTTATTATGGCACAAGTCAATGGTTTGCGAATTATGCAATAGAACTGTCGCTGCGTACCAAACAAAATAAGTGATCTCGCAACTATTTCGAAGGACTTTAATATTCTTTTACTGTGAGCAACATTTCTAAAGACTGATAAATCATTATAAATCGAGATTTTAACATCATTAGAGCTGACAGAGCTGTCAACATTCGCGATGGTTTGGCAATTTAAATTAGAAGAGGTATAACCTTTTCAAGGATATCCTCTATACTCAACATTGAAAATAGCCTAGAAACCCTTTCTATATACATTTACACTTCATTTGGTCAACCTCTTATAGTTTCCGTTTACAGAGTCCCCTCTGTCGGCGGAAAAATCTCAGAAAATACCTGGAAAAGATGTTTAGAATCAGTTAACGATGTCAATCCGAATAACGTTCTTATTGGCGTGAATTTTAATTCACATCACAGCCTATGGGCTAATACCCGGGTTTGTCAAAATGGCGAAGCACTTTGTGCAGCCCTTGATGACTTAGATTTTATTTTTTTAAATAATAGGAAGTCAACTTATGTTAATCGTCCAGATGAATCTCCCACGATTCTGGACCTTACTTTTATAAGCCCTCCACTTTTTACCTTTTGTGCACATGATGTATGGGACGACGCTCTAGACAGTGACCATTACTTAGTGGTCCTTAGCCTTGGTGTGCAAGTACCTATTTCCAACTACTTTTCACACAAATATAACTTAAAAAGAATGAACTGGCCGTCCTTTCCTTCCAATTTAAAAAATCTCGTAGAATCCAAAGTGTGGATGAGGCTATCTTGTCATCCGTGGTACCATCAGCCACTACTAAGCCACCAACCCAAGGCCACCCATTTATAAACAAACCTTACGTTCCTGCTCCTTGGTGGAATAAGGCATGGGATAATGGTATTCAGACTTTAGGGCCAACCAGTTCCGTGAGGCTCCGTTCACCGAAAATGTACTTACTATAGCCATTTCTTCCTTGAAAATTAAACCTTCTCCCGGATTGGATAAAATTGATAATAATATCATTAGTCACTTTCATTCTGAAGCTAATACTATTCTTTTAAAAATTTATAACGACATATTATTGTCTGGCGTCTTTTTACCTTCTTGGAACACCTTTTTGGTATTTTTCATTCCTAAGTCAACGCCAGGCAAATTTAGACCGATTTCCTTAGCTTCCTGTTTATTTAAGTAAAGGGAAAAACTAATTCACAGTAGACTTAATTGGTACTTTGAGCATAACTTTTATCTCTCCCCTACACAATTCGGTTTCCGAAAAAGTAAATTTAGCGCGGATAATCTGGCCTTACTTTCCACAGAAATTGGCACAGGATTTGTGAAGGGTGAGGTCACAGCAGATCTTTTTTTAGACCTAAAAGGAACCTTCCCCATGGCTGCATTTTAAGTCTCATAATGTATTTAGTACATACTCGCAAGCTCCATCGACTTTTGCCGGCGGGGTGTGTCATATTCGAATTCGTAGATGCTATAGTAATTTTATTTAGATTTAGTGACCCCGCACTTTGCATCACATCTCTCCAACAATTATTAAATGCATTTGCAGAATTTTTATACGAACGCGGATTAGAAATTTGCCCTGAAAAAACAAAATTGGTTCTATTTAACAAAATAAAATTGAATTTTGATGACCCCATATATATTAGATCTTAATAACTGTTTCATTAAGCCTCCCTTATACGTCAAATTTTTAGTAATTATTGTAGATTACTCATTTTTGTTCAATGAACACTTTAAGTTTTTATTTAATAAACGCAGAAAAACCCTAAATATCATTAGAGTATTATGAGGCGTGTGGTGGGGTAACCACCCATATGCTTTCATTACGATTTATGACTCTCTTATAAGAAGTTATTTAGACTACGGTTCTATTATTTACACATTCCGAAACCATAAATTCTTTGATGAACTAGAAGGCTATAGGACAAATACCCCCATAAATGTAATGTTAGCAGAAACATGTGAACCCCCCCCCCCTCCTTAAATTTCGATTTAATTTTCTAGCTGAAGAATATATCGTAAAGATGTTCGCAAATCTTAGTCATCCCTTAACAAACAAGCTTGAGGATGTTTGGAATAGCACACATCAAGACAACCCCTATAGAATCACCGACATCACTCATAGCAGCCTTTAAGAAACCCCGGGATCTTATGCCAAAATATGCAGATCTTTCCACCATTCCCTCTTTGAATTTCTATACAGTAACCATACTTTCTCTCCTCAAATAAATATTCAAATAGGTTTTCTGACTCAAAATTCTCCTGACCCGCCATTTTTCTTCCAGAATGCTATTCAGAAGTTTGAAAACTCCTTCATTTTCTATATGGACAACTCAAAGTCTCAAGATGGCAAGTCTGCGGGCTGCGCCTCGGTTTGCCTCGCTGGGCAATTTACACACTTATGAAAAATTAATTACTCTGCATCCATTTTCTCTATTGAAGCAATAGCCATTTTATATAGACTTGATTTCATTATAAGGCATCAATTTAAAACAGTTATTATTTTTAAGAACTCATTAAGTGTCTTAGAAAGTGTCTCTTTAACTAACCCCAGTAAAATTAAATCTCACCTTATCTTTCTAATCAAAGATCACCTTGCCTCCCTCACCGTACCAGGCCATAAGGGAATTCCGGGAAATGAGGTCGCAGATGTAACCGCGAAATCCACCAGTTCTAATGCCTTCCTCCTAAACATAGGGCTTCCTCCATCGGACTTTGTCAGCTCTTTTCGAGAACACCTTAATAAAATTTTCCCAGACTATTGTGAAACGAGAGGAAAGCGTTTTGGTGCTTTTTACATAAATCACTTTTACAAAACCCGCAGAAAACCCTGGTTTCTCAATTACCTTGTAGAAAGAAAGTAGATTGTATCCCTTTGTCGCAATAGAAATTGCTCTAGCAATCATCAAATAGACGAAGACCTTGAACACGTGCTATGACAATGTCCCAGATTCAATGGTTTCCGTCCTAGCCTTCTTAAGGGTCTTTCTAAGGATTTTAAATGCTGACCCCCATTCTATAGCAATCAATTCCTTCCTGATCCCTTCATTGGGGTGGTTTCTCACGTTTTTAGATTTCTTAAAAAATCCAACCTCCAGATATAAAAAAAAAATTTCTCATTAGAATACTTTAAAATTCACGCCTATTTGAGCCCGTGCGTGACGGTTTTGGAGGGGGTGGGAGTACCCGCGCATAAATAAGTGAATGTACCACTTCCCCCTCCATCTTCGTCGTCCGCTTTCGCATTTCGACATCGCGTCGAGATGCGGCGTTCTGCGCTACTGGGCAATTCGTTTAATTTGTTTCAGATAACAAACATACCGTTTCACCACTATCTATGGAAATCACACACTACCTGATCATGGCTGAATATACAGGACTGCAGAGTCAGTATGAAGCCAACGCATGCGCACCGATGTGCGTGTAGACTGTACCCGCAGTTCAAAACAGCTGATCTACGTAAGTTCGGGGTAACCAGGGCCTCGAATCTGGAGCGGACGTATACTAAATCAAAGTGCAGCGACTCTCACAACTAGTTCGACGGTTTTACCTAAATTCGCTCCATGTAGAAATAAAGAACAGGATAAGGTATCAATTAAAGACTAAGAATCTCAAATTTAATATATAACTTTAAAAAAATTTGACAAGCTCTTATTAAAATTCCTCAAAAAAACGAAACAGTTTCCACTTAAAACAAAGCTTACAAAAATACAGTGATAATAATAAGGGCATAGTTACAGGCAACGAAAAGTCCTGTTTTTGTATACGTAATAATAATGTAAGTAAATATAAAAACAAGGGGCGAAAATATAAAAAATCTTCCTTATAAATAAACGTGATATTAAGGTATTTGCTTTCCTCGCTTTTATTTATTGTGACATCATAATTCCGAGGAAAATATTTTGTTTCCTCTCAGTACATTTTAATAAAATCTTATTAAGAATTTTCTTATAAATTATAAATATATTTTTGTTACTTTCTTTGGCCAATGAACCAGTGCTCAGACGTCTCCACAAATAAAACAAAAACAGGAAATTATTTAAAATTAAACGTGTAGAATCACGCATTAAGTAATAAGTATAATCTTCGATTATTATATTTATATTTGGTAGTACAAATGTCGTACAAATGACAAATGACACAGACCTTTTTTTGTCAAACAATTTTTTGTATGACTAAATGACAGCGTCGCAAAGCGAAAACAAATTTCTCATTTTTTTTAATAAATGAAAAACTGTTTTAGAAAATTTTTCAACGATGTATTCCGTTGTAATGGCTCTATTTTTCCCATAGTTACAAGATTAAGGTTGTTTGTTAAAATAAAAATTGTGTACAATATTATAAAATCAAGTTTCAATACCGTGTATGTCCTTCCTTATATTATTAAAGAAAATGAAACAAAGATATAAACGAGTCGGTTGACATTTGCAATCTTACTTTATGTGTAAAAATTTATTTTCTTCACATTTAATTATGGATTTGTTTAATAAATTATTGGGGATACGGAAAGGTCCTAGACAACATTTTTTCGCTACCTGGGTCCTTTTACAGGATAAGAAGAGAAAATGTGCAAACTTGTCTAATTTGAGGCTAAGATCGGGTTTGAAGGAACGTTCTAGGAAATTTTGTTTCGGCTTTTTCTGTTGAAATTATTGAGCTAGAATAAGATTGCGCAGAACAGTTATGTGAGAGAAAAGTTGCGCCGAAGATGCGCAGTGAATTTAGGGGATATTGATATATGCGCAGTAGAGTTATACATCAGCTAAGGAAACGCAGTAAAGTTATTTGCCACTTACCGATACGAAGTATAGTTATGTGACACTGAGGGCTGCACAATACTGTTTGAGTTACTTAAGCATGCGCAGTAGAGTTATATATCATTTACATCTGCGCAGTAGATTCCCATGGAACTCACAAGTGCGCCCTAAAGGTTCACGTTAGTTATGCATGCGCATTAAGGTATTGGATATTGCCATATGCGCAGTAAAGTTACATAGCACTTAAGGATGCGCAGTAGAACTCCATCGTACATGTAAGTGCACAATTCAATTTCGAGGCACGCATTCTTGCGACCCGCCGTAGAGTTACACAGTACTTATAACTAATGAAGAGCATTTTATTGAAAACGAGCCAGAAATCGGAATTCCTAAATTTAGTTACGTGCCAGGACTGTTATTAACACTTTTAATCGTAAGTATGATGAAGAACCAATTTAAATTATAAATCAAGGCAGTTTTTGTCAGTTTTTCTTATTTTTGAAAATATATAATTTATATATTAAAATTGAAAGATGAAAATTTTCCTTAATTTTTTTCCACGTGAAAAATACAAATGTGTAGTCAGTACACTTTACTACACTTATACAAGCAATGTGATGTTAAATTACTTTAGCAACGGTTCACAATAAAGTAATGTTGTCGATTTCCGAATAAGATTATGGGTTGCAAATACAAAAGCTTAGAAATTTTCCATAAATTGTAAACATTTTGATAATAAATTGTTATATTTCCATCAATTCAATAACAAAGGAGTTTTATGAGTCTAAAAATACGAATGTTCACTCCAATTTTATTGGCTAAGACTCAAGAAACCTTCTCGTACTAACTTTCATGGAATTTGACAAATTAAATTGAATTTTTAAATTTTACGTCAATTTTTTTAAGCTTGACATCAAATTCGTATTATATTACTTAAAAGCGTACCTCATTATTGGCATTCGTGGAATCTTACTGTGTAAATAGAATTAAAAAATTCATACTACTTTTAAAAATTTTTTAATTTGTGAACAAAATTTGTATTCTGAGACTCTAAAACCACCTCGTTTAACCTTCCTAGGAATCTGCTAATTTAAGCATATTTTCCCAATTTGAAATCAGTTTTTGGAATTTTTGAATCTTGGCCCTGAGTTTGTATTCGCAGAATCGAAGAATTCTCTTGGTAATTGAAATATACAAATTTAATACAATTTAAGAAATTTAAGTAAAAATTAGGGATTTATGAATCCCTTTGTGTTCTAAGACTCGAAAATCCCTC
Organism: Belonocnema kinseyi; assembly: GCF_010883055.1. Lineage (NCBI taxonomy): Eukaryota > Metazoa > Arthropoda > Insecta > Hymenoptera > Cynipidae > Belonocnema > Belonocnema kinseyi. Next base: position 22,440,894 of record NC_046657.1, on the reverse strand, counting down.
TCGTTACACCTTTCATAAAAATCTAAAAATAAACAAAACATAACGTTGAGATATCTTAAAAATAATAAAAAATAATGGTTAATTTGAAAATTTAAAAAAAAATGTAGTTTTTTTACAATTTTATGAAAAAGAATATCAAACAATATTCTCTAGATTTTTAGAAAAATTTAAAGTTGTTTTCTGGAACATTTTAAGAACAAATTTTTTTTATTTTTGAAAAATCGTAATTTGAAAAAATTAACTAAAATTATTCTTTGGAAACAAATTTAATTTAATTTAATGAAATTATTTTCAAATTTTATTTTCGTGATAGCTATTGTCATGCAATTTAGCTTAAGATTTAGGAGGGGAAAGGGAATGTCTATTATACTTGTTTTTAAATTAAACATGAATCAAAGTTATTTTAAGCTACAAAACAAACGTTGTTAAAAATAATTTATGAAGTAAAGGAAAAAAGTATATTGTTAATTATAACTAGTTTTGGAAAAGAACTCGAGTTGAACTTTTTAAATAAATATTTCACAATTTTTATTGTTTATTTAACAATAGTTTTTAGGGTGTAATTTTTTTCCCTGTTACTTTAGGTAGAAGTTGCAACTATTATTATATCCGAATGCTGCAAATCTTATTTTATTCCTTAAAATATTTTTTGAAAATATCTTTGGTACGTTTTTTAAAAAAAAACTTTTCTTTAGGGATTATAAAATTTTCATTTTTGCAAACAATAGGTCTTCGCAAAGAAATTGATTTAAAGAAAAACGTGCCAATCAGATTTTCAGAAAATCTTTCAAAGAATAAAGTATAAGCGCCACAGCATTCGAATTGTAAGAATTGCAAGTATTACCTGAAGAGAAAAAAAAGCATTAAACTCTAAATGGTTATTGTCAAATAAAGAAAACCCGAAATATTTTTTTAAAAGTTTACCTCGAAAATAAAATAATTTTTTAAAAGGTTCATTTTTTGAACTTAAAATAACATATCTTAATATTAATAAATAACAATAATAATAAATTTAATAATAAATTATAAATAAGGAAATAAATTGTGTTCATTAAAACACATAGTATGTTTATCTAATAAGGGTTAATTTAATAACCGGACTCATGCACTAATTATACTCATAAAAATAGGGGCTTCTCATGGAGAAAAAATAAGACTCTCTTAGTAAAATATCGGTTTATTCATTATACCTGAGCTATCCTATTAAAATACAATCATTTCTGAGCCATGATCTAAAATAATTCGCATAATAGAATGTATAAATATACGGATTATTTATATAAAATTTGTGTAGAATTTTGGGATTATAATTATCTGTAAAAGTATCTAAAAAGATACAAGTATTTACTCTGACGGTGAAGGAAAGATTTTCTATTTTATGAGAAAATGCACTCAGTCTGAAGGTTCAATGACCCTTCCTTCTTCTAAGGTTAACACCTTTTTACAAAGAACACCTGATAGTGTAAACAGGGGTTTAGTACCCTTGTTTGTCAATTTTTAAATACTAATGCCACCGGGTCGTATTTTTATTTTCTAGAAATTTCATATCTCGGTTTGGTCTTCACTCGACGAGAAGTATTTTTTACAGAGTATAGAGGGTTTTGAAATCTCTAAGTCTCTCGTACACGAATTGTGGGATGAATGACAAATGATAAATATCTGAACTCTGTTTCTACCGACGTAGTTACAGGGATTGTGCCTGTAGTCGCTCAGAGAAAACAGAGAAAGTATCTTAAGGATAAAATTTTTTGTCGATAAATGTGAGCCTTCAGGCTGTAAGTAATAATTTCATAAATTTAATCGCGGTTTTGGAAAGAGGGACTTTTACCCTTTGTACATTTGCAATAGCTCGCAAGCTCGGAGACACTCCTAAAAGATAGTAAATTCTTAGATTTTACTCTGATACGCAAGGATCGCTTTGAAATTGAATCTCTTGTCTCGACAGCTTTAAGGGAGATTGTCCCACTGGGCACTCTTAGAGAAAACTCAATTCGAATAAGATTTCAATATCTTGACATTTTATTTTTTTTAAAGACGAATTATCGGAAAAGTTCCAGAGGATTTAGGCTCTGGGCTTCTCCTACTGACTCGCTCCTGCGACCTGCACTTTTCAGACACAAGATACAGAAGGATATTTTTAAGCTCGTTAAGGAGGGAGTTGCTGGAGTTTGCGCTATGGCATTTCTCCTGTGAGATGCTACTTTCCAGGAGGATCACACAGGAGATACCATTTTTGCCTATTAGCAGGCAAACCTCATAAAACTCGAGGGTTACAACTGCACCCCAAAATTCAAGCGGAGCAGTAGAGTTCTGTTACATTATTTGAGAAATGAGTCATAGACAAACATACGGAATTAATTCGACTATTAGATAATGGATACGTTGGCAGCGGATATTTTACACATGAAAAAAAGAAAAAATATATAACAAAATAGAAGTAAAAGTGTTCTTACGCCTTTGTTAGAATACGTGTACTCTAATTTTTCTTCTTCCTAATCACGTTCTTGTCATCCATGATGATGAGATGTTTTTCATCCCTGTTGTTTCGATGAGGGTTGCGTGCCTCGTTCCTCTCATTAAATGTACTACCATCTCTTAAGGGCCATGCTTGTGCTGGGGTCCATTCTCTATACTGCGTCCAGTTCTCCTGCGTTTCACTGGCCAGCACTTGTCCAGGTCCGCTCGTCGCTGCCTCGGCCAGCTCTCTCCTCTCCCTCTGCATTCTGACTCGTACTGCGTCCCAAAATAATTGCTTGAATTCAGCAGCCTTTTGGAGCAATCTTTGTCTCTTCTTTTGTTTGATCTCGGCTTTGGTGGCTGGTCTTTTTTCCTTGGGAGCGAAAATTTCCTCGACCATTGCGTCGTGTCGGCTCCTTTTCACCGTGTAGATCCCTTCTTTCGCTGGAGCCTCCCCTTTCTCCTGCGTCGCCTTCATCCACTGGAGTTCCTCTTCTGTGAAGGCGTTATCGTCGGTCAGGGCCGGTGCGGATTCCGCTGTGATGGGTGGTGGGTCAAAGACGAGACTCAGTGAGCGAATCTCGTGATGAATTTCCTCCTCGATGCTAGGCACCTCTGGGACCGCTTCGGTGTTCGATGTTTGTATGGTCGAAGTTGTAATGCTGGATTGTTGGCGGGTTGACTGTACGATCGCATCTTTCGTGGTTCCATAATTTTCACTACTGGGACTACGGGGTTAATATAGGGGCTGTTGGATCGTGGAATGACATTTAATCTCAGCATTTGTTGAATTTCTTTTTCTTCCTTCTCCCTATGTGCTATTGGGATAGGGTAGCTACGTCCTACAAACGGCTTTTCTTCGTTTATCTGTAGTACGTGCTGATATTTCATCAGGCATACAGGTTCTCTTCGAAATACTCGACGATATCCCCATAGGATTTCGCCGAGTTTCTCTTTTTCTTGATCACTCAGTGCGTGACTCTCCTTCATTGCTCTTTAATCTCGTCACGTGCTATTTATAATGGTAGCTCGCTTCATCTTTTAATATCCTGATCGCTGGTCGGCCCTGTATATATGAGAAGGTTAAAGTTTTTGAGTCTAGATTGATGTTTGCTCGGTGATCCTCCAATACGTCAATCCCAATTATGCATGTGCTCGAGAGGCGTGGCGCTACTAAGAATGCTAATTGGATGATGGTGCTCGGGAGTTGCACATCGGCATAAATTTGTCGATATAACCGCACTGCCTTGCCTCCCAGGGGCCTAGCTACGGCTACGCCTGCTAGTGGTAGGCAGAGGTATCGGTTAAATCTTTTCCTATTTCCATTGAGAAATTCTTTCGATATACAGGTGATTTCTGCCCCTGTGTCGATTAATGCCTTTGTCACGATCCGCGCTATATGGATGTTTGTCGTATAGCATTTTGATCTTTTTTTCTTGAGGATCTCTGTATTTTCTTGTGTGAGCTCTTCACGGGTGTTGTTTAACATGTTTATAAAATATGTTATTTCAGCGGCCACGTCAATCTCTTGATTTTGTTAGTTGTCTTTTATTGACATGGCTGCGGCTCGTTACCCGATTCATTGATATGTTTCTTTTGTTCCACTGGCGTGGGATCTTACAGTTCCGTATTTTGAACTCTATATGTCGTTTGTGGTTGTCGCCAAGAATTTCCTTCAGAGGAAGCTCTTACCCCCCCCCCCAGAATTTGTGTTGTTTGTGTGATTTCTCATGGTTCGATTGAATTGACCGTTAAAATTTTGTTGCTGGAATCCATTTTGGATATGATTGGGGCGTATGTAAGCTTGTTGAAGTCTCCAGGGTCCATTGTTGAAATAATTGCACTCTCTCGTGGCATTATTTCTTGTTCACCAATCTCTCAATTCTGGATAACCCTTGTTCGTGGTACCAATTTTATCAAATTCCTCTGGTAATTCGATAAGTTGCTCACTTTTTCTTATGCCACGTCCAATTATAGCATATTTAATTTCTTTACTGAAATGTTGTGCCAACGACGAATTTTCAACCCAAATTCGTATCCTTTTTTCTTCTCTTTTTTCTTCTCTCTCATTTGATCCGTACCTAAACCATTTAAATTCTAAGGTGTTCAAGTCCGGAACAGAGCAGAATAGACAATAGACATTTTCTTTATTTAGGGATGCTGTTGATAATCGCAACGATAGCGTTTCAAAATCATGTCAAATCATAGTAAACCCACATCAACAAATCACCGTCAACAACACCGCCTGAAGAGATTTCAATTTTAGAAACGAAACGGCGCTAATTTAAACAACAAAATTTTCATAAAGAACATTTCGATTTTTAATGATAAGGCTGCCCAGAACCTTTCCACAAAAAATTATTTTGTATCATGATTTAGTTTTATTAAAGAATAAGCCCGAACTCTGCAAAAGAAGCAACCATTTGGGTTCTGAATATTATGTAGTAGCATCTTTTTTTGTATTCTTTTTCGCATAATCCACTTTTATAAAAATATATTATTTCACTGCAATAGTACATCTCGAAAACATCTCTTTCTTGAGTGCCAATTGTAAATATTGTTGTAACATTCTTCAGCATACTATGGAACAGCCATCAACGCAGAAAAATAAAGGAATGACTCTGATCCCTCAAATAATAATATTTTTTCGAATACTTGAAAAATCTTAAGTTCTACTTCATAAACAATTAAACGATTCAAATAAACGCGCCAGAATAGTAACCAACCAGCACAAACACTTGCCAACCTACCAATACTGTTTCTCCTGAACGATACAAAATGGCATCGTGCCCATAAACGCAAAAAGCGTCTGTAATGAATGTCATATCAGAGGAGATATTGATGTTTAAAAAAGAATTTGCTCATTCTAGAGACAGGTAGCTTACAGTGTGAAAATTATTAAATAAAAAATGTTCGCAGAGTCGCCTAAGGATGCAGAAATCTCGACTTTAGATTCGACTAATAGTTTAGAATTTCGACCTCATCGCCAAGCATTACAAGCCAGTACTGACATAGTACTGGCCAAGTACAGCTATTTCAAAAAGACTCACGAAGCCAAAATTTTCAAAATAATTTGTTTAGGCAAATAGTTTAAACAAATTTATTTTGCAAAACTAATGGCAAACTTAAAATTAGCGCACAAAAAACCCCTTCATTTAACATATGTTGTGTTTGTGTTATTATTCATTTTCTTATAGACGTTAAAAGCCTTATTAAGATTTAATATATATTATGCAAAATTAATTATTTATTTATATGGTTATAACAAATTGTATTCTAAATATAAAATATAATGTCTCAGACATATTTTTTCCAGTAGAATCAGATTTTATAATTTATTTTACAAAAAAATGTATAGGAACACTAATTTATTTAAACAAATTGTTCAAGCAAAGTTATTTCGCAAAACCAATTATTTGTAAAAATTTGGCTTCGTTAGTCTCTTTGTAATTTAATTACAAACATTTCTAGCTGAGATTTCTTTGATATAGTTAAGATTTTCGACCTGTAGGTGGTTTTGAACGAAATTATTGCTATATCCAGAATGTGCGTACTAGGTCAGTACTGGTCCGGTGGTGTATTTCTACCTGGGATATTATTTCCGCCCAGGGGGAACAGCCCTTATTCGCCTTCATATAATTTCTCGCAGCGTTGACCCAGAAAAGAAATTTCTACATTCTGAATTTCAGAAATGCATGTAATATGTCAAACTTCTATAACAGTTGCGCCTAAGATAAAGATAAGCTAATTAAAGTCGATATGGTAACTGGCCGCAATGACCAGGGAAAGGCTTCGAGAATTTCAATTATTAACACGTTTGGAGAAATAAATGGTTTGAGATGGCGTGGAGAATCAGAAAAATAAATTGCAGTTAAACTCATTTGATCGTTTATTACTATACAGTCTTCAAAAAAACAGCGTCCAATTAATCTAGCGCACATATTGGCTATGGACTATGTACACAAGTATGAGTTAACGGAGTTACAGTTTATGCATATGGACAATGGTGAGATGCAGGAGGAATGAACCATGGTGGGGGTGGAGGGGAGTATCCCGGGCAGGAATGTTGAGGAGGTGGAATAAAAATTGGTGGGG
>NC_046657.1:22409779-22434242 GCF_010883055.1 Belonocnema kinseyi | reverse complement strand
GAGGTATATAGAAATGGAAAATTTCTGGAGGTGGGGGAGGAGGTGGAGCAGGTGGAGTTATGTCACTTGGAATTGGCGGTGGTGAGCAACCTGTAGTTGGTGGTGGTGAGTAACTTGACCATGGTGGAGTTGAGTAACCTTCGTGACCAGTCTAAAACAGATAAAAAAATCAACGTATTACTCATCTGAAACATATGTCGTCTTGAACCTTAATTATATTTTTGATACTAAAGTTCACACATCATTGATAATTATGAAAATCCAGTTATTATTATAATTTTTCTAAACAGTTGTAATTTCATAGTTGTCAAATTGGCTGATTGCGTTAGTTGACAGTAATTTAATTCTGTCAAAACTTGGAAATCATAATTGATTAAATTACAGGCATATGTGTCCTAGAGTGTGGGCAGTGGCAGTGGCAGGGACCTTGTCCCGCTACTAGATTGGCAGCCAAAAGGATCAGGATCCAATGAAGTCCTGGGGACCTCATCTTGCTTCGAGTGCCAGTTAACTCGCTGGAATACTGGACTCAGCTGTTCTGACAATTCAAGAAATCGGCTCCTCTTAATATACGGAGGATTCATCACAAAGCAGATGTCTTCCCGTTTCCTTGTTACCAATACATCTATTTTATGCGTAAACCAGAAGTCACACGTTTAACGCATCATTCGTATTTAGTTGATAAACACTTGCACATTGGTTAATTCGAAGATGTGATTTCAGTTTCCGTCTACATGTATATTTGAGGTGTTCAAAATAATTTCACTGAGAAATGATAATTGAAATCTTGGCAGATACAACTAAATTGTGAGGGATTTTAGTGTGCCAATAGAGTGAAAACTAGATAATCTCTTCTCAAGATATCTTTAACTAAATTTAAGAAACAATCTGCAAAGTATTTTTGGTGCTTTCGTTTTATGGTGCATCTTTTAATTATAAGTAGTGCATGAAAACTCGTTTCTTCATTAAGGTCTGATGTTATAAAAATGTTAAACACTTGTATGACTATTTCTATTATGTAAAATTCTCTATTTGACTGACACGAAAGAATAAATTTAGTAGTTAAAAAATTTTTTTTTTTAATTTTAAGATCTTTTTTTCTTTTATACACGCTGAACTTATATGTGTACATAACTTGAAGCTTCAGTTAGTCCTAGAGTTTTTTAAATACAGCTATAAATTTCTGTTTGAAGTTGAATTAATTTTGTGGTTACAATTGCATTGCATTCCTAAAATTTTGAAAAAGCTGCAAAACACAATAATAAAAAATTGAAGAATTGTTTCTGAGTAGAATTTTTGTTTAAAAGCAGCTAAGATACTTTGATGGATTTCATATCAATTACGTACCACCTTTGTTAAAAAAAAGTTTTTATGGTGTCTACTATTAATCAATGTTAAAAGTTCCAATCCTTATTTTGTTGAAAAAATATATCATTTTTAAATATATCTTATAAGAATAATAAAAAAGAATTCTTTTTTTTTTCTTAAATTAACACTCAATCAGACGTTTTTTAGTAGCTTATTATTTTTTATAAATTACAACTAATTGGTTGGCCTGCAAATGGTCTCTATAGCAAATATCTCTTATTATTACATTTTTTTCGAGAGACAGCAGAGTTACTTAAGAATATCAAAATAATTTCTCAATAATTAGAAACCAGTACCCTTTTTCCAACACTTTGTCCTTAAAAATCAAAATTTATATCAATACATATGTATTGACCAAACAATTGGAAAATTATTTAACAAAGAATTTTGATTTTCAAAGTTAATTAAACATCTTAGGGTCATTTAAAATCAACTTCAGAATTTTTGCTTTTTGGAAACTTTATGTTTCAATTATGGAGTATTTTTTCAAATAAATGATGTCTTAAAGTGTAAAAAACAGTAAATTATATATTATAAATATATGGATCATGAATTATATAAATTAAATTGTTATTACTGTAGCAAGGCGATATAGACTTTAAAATCGATATTATATTACCATGTTACCTACTTTGATTTGAAATGTTTTTTGCTAAGATTAATGCGTATGATGCTGAAAGATTTCAGGTACAATATTTAAGTAAATAATTTGTACCTATAAGCTTGATTGGTGTAATTTTTATCGAGACCATTAGTTCAATGACCAGCATATGTACAAACTCTGAGTGGTATTTTGAAATATCCCAAAAACATTGTTGAATCAGCACGTAAGAATACGCAATTGCAATTTAAATAATTAAGATTGACATCCAAGACTTTAAATATAAATTAAATATAGTTCAATCCGAAAGTAGAATGGAAATTTATTTATGATTCTCAATTTTTATATTCGTGACCTTGGAGTTTGGTGATTGTGAATTCTTTTTTGTTAAAGCTCTTTCGACTTAAACGAAAACATTTTTATTCGCACTCCATTTGGTCAATAATTAAAATTTTTCTACATTATGTTGAACTTTATTGTATCAAATGTATATTATATTTATTTATATACTTTGGTCTGAGGCTGCTGATTCAGATTTTGAAAATAAAGTACGAATTTTATTTTTAATGATTGCTTTAATATTTCTCATTTTGCATTAAATTTTATTCTTATCGCTCCCTCTGAAAAATGTATATAATTTCAATAAATTTAGATTATTACCATTCATTGATGCATTGTTATTTAAAAGAAAGTATTTGAATTGTCTTACTTTTTTAACTTCAGAAAAATGTGGATTCTATTTTTAAAAAATTGTTATGAAATATTTTTTTGCAATTTGTGTCTTTTTTCTATCATTTTAATTTTTTTATATTTTATCTCATTCTTTACGGTTAAAAAAAAATCTACACCTTACATAAAAAAATCATTATTAAGACATTTGTAGATTCTTTTTAGGTGAACAACTTTGTTCTATTAATTTTTTTTCGTACCTTGTGTCGCTTGTCAACAAAATTTGTTTTTTATTTTATGAAGGTTATTTTTTACGAATGAAACAAAAACTACCTGTCCTATCAAAGAATTCTTGATTACAAGTTTTGTATGAGGTTTCACTCTTTTTGGAGGAGAAACTTTTGTCTATTTATTTGTTTTTTTTTTATAATTATTTTTTCGTGAATAAAATAAGACCTAAGCTATCTGTCAAAAAATTGATAAGAAATTTGTAGATATTTTTTGGATAAACAACTTTTGTCTAATTATTCTTTTTAATAAAAAAGTGAAATTTTTATTATCTTTTGCAATCACAAATTGAATTTTCTATTTTCCAGAATAATTCACAAAGTTGTTACGATAATCTTATAGGGTTGAAACATGTATCATTTCAATAAACTTATATCATCACAATTCATAATGTGCACACTAGTGTGGTCCAAAAATGCATGGCAAATTTTTTTTGCATGGGGAAAAATCACTTTTTTGAGTTTTAATAATAATTGTTCAGGGTATGAAAAAATGTGTCGGGAAAATATGGGCGCCTATAGAGAATTATCCAACGACGAATTTCATCTATCAGCCATATGGTTTCGACACACCTAAGACCCCCGACGAGTACCTGAAAACTACCCTTAAAACCAAAAATGTCAATTTTTCATGAAATCGACCTTTTGAACACTGTATTCTCGTATTTTTTTCCTTAAAATTATTAATATTGGCCTAGTGGATATATTTGTTATCATTGCTTAATTCATTTTCAATTGTTTAAACAAATGGAATTTCGCTAAATAATTTTTTAAATAAAAATTAATAATATTTTTTCAGCGGAATATTTATCAACATTGTTTGATTAATTTTATTTGAAAAGAAATTGTTAATAAAAATTATTACTTCAATATTAATGATAAATTAATTATTATTAAATTCATTATTAATTATTTCTTAATAATTACTATTATATATTCCACTAGAACAACAGTAATAATGTTTATTTAAAAAAACATTGAAACAAAATTATTCAAACAAATTCCTTTTGTTTAAATAATTGAAAGTGAATGACTTAATGTTAATAAATATTCCACTAGACCAATAGTAATCATTTTAGGGGGAAAAATTTTAAAACAATTATTTAAACAAATTCCATTTTCTTAAACAATAAACAATTAATGAACCAATTTTACTGAATATTCAACTAGAGTAACAGTAATAATTTTGAGGGACAAAAAAAATTTAGAAAAAATTTTTTTAAACAAATTCCTCTTGTTTAAATAAATATAAATTAATCAACCAATGATAATGAATATTCCATTAGACCAATATCAATCATTTTAACTAGAAAAAGATCAGAATACAGTGATCAAAATGTCGATTTCATGAAGAATTGACATTTTTTGTTTTAAGGGTAGTTTTCAGGTACTCGTGGGGGTATATCAGGGGTGTCAAACCCATATGTATGATACATCAAATTCTTTTTTGGATAATTTTCTATAGGCATCGAAAAATAAAAAAATAAAAAATTAGGGAATTTCTTTTTTCGGATTTGGAATGAAATTGGGGGGATCGATGCCCAATTAACTATTCGACCGAATAATTTTTTTTTCTAAATTGAAGCTTATGAAATTTCTAACAAAATTCTCAAGGCATTATAAAAAAAGTTGTTTAATTTTTGTCTATAACGATGAAAATTCGTAAAAAAAAAAGTTTTCGAGGATGCCATTTTGTTAGAATTTATCCAATTTATGCGAAAGTACGCAGTATTAGTGGAGAAAATTGCCTTGAATGATGTCTTGCACCATTATATATTGAATAAATTGTTTTTAATTTTTATAAACAAATGAATCAACAAAAGTAAGATTTTATGTAAAAATGATACATTGCTACTTCAGATGTGTGTATTTTAAGTGGAAATCCAGGAAAATACAATTTCGATATGACTTGTAAAAAATAAAGACCGATTCTTCGATTTTAGATTATTAGTGTTAGTTATTCAAACAGAAATAATTAACAGATGCATAATACTGTCATTTTTCAGTAAAAGAAATTCATTTTTTTTAATCAATTTCAGACATGTTAAAAATATCTCTTGTTATGATACTTGGTTATAAAAAAATAATTTCTATTTGTTCAAACAAATTAAATAAACAAATTCGTTCTTCTGCAATTTTTTAACATATAGATTTCGTTTTTTTCAGAGCAAAAAATTCCTAATATCTTGTTAGTTGATTTCTATAGTTATTTTTTATTAATACTAAACAATTAGTAAATGTTTTTGAAAAGCGTAATAAACAAAAGCATAATTTATCCATGTTTTAGTAAATAAATTTAGTTTCCTCAATACAGTCAATTAGATGTGTATAATCTTGCATGTAGCCTTAAATGTGATATTTTGCTGTTAGTCAAGAATTCATATTTTTTCAACAAATTTTTATAAACAATTTACTCCATTTTTTAACGGAAACACCATATTGTTTTTCATAAAATCGAGTACAATTTTTAGCAAGATCTCTCTGTTATTACACAATTTTATTTGGAGAAACATGAACGAACTGAGAGTTTTTTATGCATTGTTTATAATTTTGACTGATTTTCATAAATAATTGTAAAAATAATAAACATATCCTGCCGGATTACACAGTATCATAATAAAAAGTTTTTTTTTAAAATTATAGTCGATTTCATAAAAAGCAATATGGTGTTTTCATTAAAAACCGGCTTCAGTCTAATAAGTTTATTAAATTTGGTTCAAAATTATGAATTAATGTCTAACAGGAAAATATCACAGTAAAGGCTCATTGAATGCACACATTTAATTTAATTTTATGGGAAACTAAATTTATCTACTAAGCCTTGGCCATATTATGCATTTCTTTATTAAATTATTAACGACAATTACTAATTCTTTAGTATTAATAAAAAATAACTATAGACATTATTTTTTTACAACTCAGTATCATATCAAAATGTATTTTTAACATATCTGAAGTTGTTAAAAAAACTAATTCATTTGTCTAAAAAATGACAATAATACACATTTGTTAATTAATTTCATCTAAACAAATAACACCAATTGCCTGAAATCATAGAATCGCACAAAAAACCTATAAGAAAGATATTAATTGTCCTTTCGGTTAATAATTCAAAACAAATTCATTTGAAAATGACAAATTTATGCATTTGTTTATAAAAGTTGTTTAAATAATTAATAAATGGTATCTATTTTTTTATAAGTCATATCGAAACTATTTTGTCTTCATGTTTGCACTCAAAAACACATATCTGAAGTAGCTATATATCATGATTATTAAAAATCTAACTTTTGTTGATTATTTGTTTATAAGAATTGTAAGCACTTTTTTAATATCTGATACTGCTGAACGTCATGCAAAACAAATTTTCCCACTAATTCTGTGTACTTCTGCATAAACTGGATAAAATCCCACTAAATGACAGCTTTGAAATTTTTAAAAATTAATTTTCATTGTTAAATAAGAAAAATTTAACAACTTTTTTGAAAATATGCATCGACAAATATTTCAAGAAATTTCATAAGCTTTAATTTAGAAGAAAATTTTTAATCTTTCTAAAAGTTTGGGCTAAAAGTTAATTTGTTCACGGACTCCTCATTTGTCTCCACTGTGCGTCGCGGAGGGTGAACCTGATTAGTTATCGTTGGCGTGTTAATTTAAAATGATTAAATTTGTCATTCATCTATTTAAAACATATAATAAATCTAAAGTGAAAAAAAATCTTAGGAACTATTGTAAATTCATATTTAGGATAAAAAAATATTCCTTTTTTTAAATAAAAATCGATCGTTTTTTTTAGGGGGAAAATTTAATAAATAATTTTAATTCCACTGTATAAGTCTTTATTGTAAGCAAGGAATTATCTTTAATAACTTCATTCTCGATATTTGCGGTACACAATTGCTTTTCACATTTAAATATTTCAAATAAGCGCGCCAAACTTAACCAATCCCTTTATCGACGCAATACATGCCAAAAAATTTGCAGTAAATTTCAATGCAGTTCAATGACGCCGCACCGCCCGTGTCCTTAGCCTTTCGTGCTCCAAAAAATATATTGTCAATTTGCACTCTTTTTGGGTATCAAATTATGTCTCATACACCTCGCCATCCACAAAGAATAAAAAATGCTTTTAGAATTGATGTATTTCATATAAATTTTTAGGTTTTATAGGTTCTACCAAATTTGGTAATTTCCAGTCTCTTATAAGAGAGAGACTGGAATAAGTAGGAAAAGTACATCAAATATGAAAAATGAAGGAAAATCAAAATGGTCACCCTGAGATGGCTAGGTCGACTGTCCGTGATCAAATTCACAATTTAAAATGAGCAAATTGACCCTCTGAGATGATTAGCTCGAGTTTCTATAATGTTTTAATCGACCGTTTAGGAGCACTATTTTTGTAGCTATATCTTGTTTCGTATGTTGTACAGTTGGACCCCAAAATGGAATTATTGACTTTTAATCATCTTTTCTCCGTTAAAATTTTGTATTTCTGCTTTTTTATAAAAATTCAAAAAAGTTGTTATGATAATTTTGTAGAACTTTCAAATATCTACATTTTTCTTAACTTTTTTTTCTATCGTGCGTTGTTTGACTTAAAATGTTCATTTTCGTTTTTTTGGTTTTTGATTTTCAAAATACTATAACTCTGGTACTTCTTTTTTTAACAAGAAAAGTTATGAGGGTGAATTTTTCGTATTCTCGTGTACGGACTAACTCGATGTGACATACTTTAGAAATTGTTTTTAATTTTTACTGAAGCGTTGTATTTTAAAATAGGATTTAAGAAAATAGTATTCAAAATATCGTTGGCATTTATCAAGAATTATGTTTGGGCACATCCATTCTCATAATCTTTACCTTTAGCTTCGGTGATGCGAGCATGATATCCAAAAAATAACTATTTTCACTTCAGTTATCTCACAAACGTTAGGTGATAAAGAGATTTAGAAAGTTTACATTGTCATCATTTATGATTAATAAAGTATTAAAATTGTCCGAAATTTGACACCACAACATTGAAATTTTTCAACAAACGAGGAAAATATTAATACATCCTTAAAGAGCAATTTTAGCTTTTGAAAAGTCCTACTAAATTTCTTTTAACCTTTTTTTAACAGGGCTTGTCATTTTTGTTATACTTATCTAAAGTTTTATACAGAACATCGATATTCAAATCTTGAGCCAAACGGCCATGTATAAGGGGCCGAACGAAAAAAACGTCAATGGTCTGCATGTGATCTTGGTGTCTAAGATCTGCTTCAGGGAGCTCACCATTATTAAGGTGAGCCTCATGGACAGCAGCAGAGAAAGACTAAATGTGGTTATTGCATTGCCTTATTTCCCAGACGAAGCTAAAGGACCCCCACCTCCCAAAGAGGTGGAGACTCTAATTCGGCAGTGCTAGGAAAACAGGATTCCTCTGCTGTCGGATTGTGATGCGTACTCTCACCATATGGTGTGGGGGAGCACAAAAAAAATGACAGAGGAAGAGATTTAATCGAATAACTAGCGGGCGCTGAGCTGGAGATTTTATATTGGGATGATACTCCCACTTTCCAGACTAAAAACAGGAGTGCGATTCTCGATTTGAATCTATTCTCAAATGAACTGAGTAGCAAGGCAGTCGAATGGAGAGTCTCTGATGAGGATTCTCTCTTGGGTCTCAAACATATCTTGTCTTAGCTAACCCTAGAATAACCGGTGGTTGCAAAGATCAGAAACCCTAGAAATACACTTTGGGGCTAATAAAAGAAGGAACTTAAAGGAAGGCTTGCTGAATTCTCCACAAACTATGGCGACATTGATGAGTTGGAGCACGCCGCGGATTGCCCTAATAGCTCAATCAAGTTTGGAAAAGGACCAGAAAGGTAGAATACCCACCTGGAGAAACTCTGTAAAAAGTCAAAAGCGTTGTGCAATAGGGCAAATAGAACTAAATTCCCTTCGTGCTGGGACACCTAAAAAACAGCCCACTCTGAATACAATAAAAATATAAAAAAAGTATAAACACGAACTTTTATGGGGCGTCTGCGAGAATTCAGAAGACAATCCAGAAACAGCGAGGCTCCACAAAATGCTATCGAAAAACTCGGACGCTGCATTGGGCTAATAAGGCTTGAAAATGGCAAGTTTACCGAAGATGAAGGAGAAACGCTGAACCACCTGATGTAAGTTCATCCCGGGTGTTCAGCGAATTCGAACCGACCCAGAGGAGGAAGGCTGAGGCCAAGAGATGAAGAAGGCCGATTGGAATTTCCCCGCCAAGTTTGTAGACTCCAAAAAGGTTAAATGGACCGTTCTGCCCCTTTAAATCACAAAGGGGCGCAAGGCATCTAGCCAGCGCTTTTACAAAAAAAATGGATTTTGGCATCCCAGCATTGATCTAAAACACGTACCATCAGCATAGAAAGACAGTAGACTTTACTTCATTACCAAACCTGGGAAGAAGGGTTACACTGCTGCAAAAGATTTTAGACCGATCAGCCTAACGTCTTTTATTTTGAAGACGTTGGAGAAGCTGGTCGACAGGTATATCAGGGCGCTGCAGCAAGAACAAAAGGGGTAGGTTGTGGCTTCGATCTTGGATATAGACGGTACCTTCAGCAATACTCCTCCAGAATTCATCTGTCGAGAGGCTTTGAGGTGCGGCGTGCCAAACCAGCCAGCAAGCTGGATAGGAAGCATAATACACCGAAGGATACTCGATACGAGATGGGGTGAAGGCCTAATTAAAGAAATAGAACCATGAGCGTGCCCAGAGGGTAATATCCTGTTAGCCCTCCTGTGTTATATGGTAGTGAATAACCGCCTTTGTAGGCAAAATTAAGAGGGGCGCTATAACCAGGGCTATGCGTATGACTTTGTAATCCTTTTCAGGGGGGCTTATTAGAAAAGATTTATAGATCTTATAAGGTAGGCGTTGCACATCATAGAGCTCTGGTACGATAGCTTATGATTGTTCGTAAATCCGTAAAATACCAGCCTGGTAATTTTGACGAAAAAATATAAAGTAGCGGAAGTTGAGAGGCAAAGCACCTGGAGACCCAATGCTGCGGATTTTGGAAACGCTACAGTTTAGGGGTTAAGCGCGACCAATAATAATTTTAAATTGTTTGAATAATTGTCATTTGTTAACAAATATTTTGTCCCTTTTAAACCGTAAGAAGTTATTATCTTTCAGGATAAGTGATACAAAGTTGATGAATGTCACGTATTTTTGGTTCTTATTTAGCATATCTGGTAGTTATTTAAACAATTTATATTGGTCTAAACTTTTTTTTCTCCAAGAAATCTTAAGAAGTTATTATTTTCTGGAAATCATGACACCATTGAAGAATGTTTAGAGCTATATAGTTTTAGAGGATATTTTTTTAAAAATTATTATTATTATTTAAATAAAATAGAATATACGTTCTCAGATAAGTAATACTGAATATTATGCGACATGATGTAAAAGATTTGAAAAATCTATACATTTCTCCACCTTCCCTACGAACAGGCACAAGTGAATGATTATAAGTTGTTTAAATAATTGAAAAATACCTTAAGAAAAAATCGTACCCTTAAAATCCGTTCATTGTATCATTAAATGCAAAAATAATCACTTTTCACAATTTACAGAAAAAAATTGTTTAAAAAATGGCTAAATGTACTTTTAAAAAAATATTGTTCTGAACATCCGTTAATTGTGTCAATAATTTCAGAAAAGCCTAACTTTATAATTTTCGGAGAAAAGAAGTGTTAGAAAAGTTGTTAAATATACTAACAAAAAAAATATTATTCTCAATATCTGTTATTAGTATCAATAATTGCAACAACAAAAAATAACTTATCATGAATAATACATAAAATAACTTTTTTTAAATCCTAAATGCGCTTTACATGCGCCAGAAGTAGTTTAAGAAATTAAAATTGTTCAAGCAATTACCAAATATACTTTAAAATTATATTGCTCTGAAAATTCTTTAATTGTGATGAATTTTTAGAAAAAAACAAACTTTTTATAACAATTAGAATTTGTTTACAGAACTAAAAATGATTGAACCATTATTGGTAAATATTCCAACAGACCAATACTAATAATTTTGGTTTAAAAAATGCGAAAAACAATTATTGAAATAAATGGAATTTATTCATATTCAAATAAATTAGGCAATGTGCATAATTATTCCACTAAAGAAATAGTAATAACTTTTAATAAAAAACAAGAATTTGTTAAACAAAACTTATTATGCCAATTCCTTTTGTTTAAATAATTGAAATTATTGAAACAATGTTAATAAATATTTCACTAGGCCAATAGTAATAATATTTAGGAAAAAAAATTGTCGACAAAAAATTATTTATACAAATTCCATTTGCTTAAATAACTTAAAATTAATTAACCAATTTTCATTTAAAAATGCCTCTCTAATTTCTGGTCAGACGTTCCCAAACCTTACAAAATTATTCCAAAAACTCAAAAAAATTATTTTTCCCTATGCACTTCACATGGGAAACTTCAAGTCCCAACCGGCACCTGTTAAAATCAAAATTTTAAAAAATTGGGAAATTTCTTTTTTTTTTATTTGGAATGAAATGGGGTGGGGATAGATGCCCTCTAAACACAATAGTGTGTTTGGCGGCCGGGTATGTATACATGGGACAAACATGGGCTACTGCTAAGGGCGGCATGTTTTGGAAAGGATTGGGGGGGGGGGCAAAGTTTAGATAAATTTACTACTTTCCCTTTCACTTTCAGAAAAAATGGTGTGGACTTTGTCGAAAACCTTTCAATTTCTTATCAAATTGTTCGAAACTTTTCGAAAAATTGCATTTCAAAGAATTTGAACACAGTTATTGAACATGTATCAAACTTTTTAAAGATCTTCTTTCGGAAATACTCCAGTTTCGCTACACAATTGAGCGGCTGACAATAAAAAGTGGAAGTATCTCGTTGGCGAGTAAGAAGCAGCTATAGAAAAGTGTCTAAAAAAATGGATATAATTACACAGCTATAAAAAGTAGCAATAGAATATTGACTGTAAAAAGTGGATAACGGTGCTTGGGCCGTAAGAAAGGGGAGCAGAAAAACTTGGCAGTAAGAAGTGGACAAACGTCGCGTGTCGATGAATCGGCTCTGTTACACGCTGCAATGACAAGCCTCGTTCAAAGCCGAAAATGCACGAGGACGAACCCGACCTCGCCCGACCGGACGCTTCGCTTTCAGTGGCTAACTCGCTATTAGGAGTTTTTCGGTAAACTGAATTTCCACTGAATTTTTCAGGGCGTCAAAGGCCGTCAAAAGAATAAAAGAAAGCTCATAGAAACGCTTTAAAGTATTGCTTTGCGATGAATACTAAGAGAAAATTGAAAAGAGATCACAAAACATTTTTTATTGTTTCCTAAACTTTTTTAAAAGTGTGTAAAATAGTTTTCAAACTTTTCCCATTTTTCCATATTAGATAATTTTGGAAAAATTAAGGAACCTAATTCTTTTAAAGCCTTCTTGTGCAAT
Source organism: Belonocnema kinseyi (assembly GCF_010883055.1). Lineage (NCBI taxonomy): Eukaryota > Metazoa > Arthropoda > Insecta > Hymenoptera > Cynipidae > Belonocnema > Belonocnema kinseyi. The sequence continues at coordinate 22,421,815 of NC_046657.1, read as the reverse complement.
TTTGTTGCACATTTTTTTAAAGTTTATGTTGGTTTAAATAATGTACTTTCAAATTTGAGTAAGTTTAAGAGACGTTCAGAAATTTTAAATGATTAAAAAATAATTAAAACTTGTAAGGATTTTTGAAGAATTTTGTAAGGTTTGACGAAAATTTAAAAAAAATTGGTTCCTAGGAATAATTAAAATAATTTTTTTATTTCAAAAAATTAATTTAAAGAGATTATTTAAGAACATTTTAACACATGACAAAAGATTTCAAAAATGATCAAAGAAGATTCTGAATTATTACAAAGGCTCCTTTTTTTAATTTTTCAGAGTTAAGCAGCAATCAAGAAAAGGACGTGATTAGAAAAAAAATTTTTTAAATATTCGTGTGCAAATTTCAAACGATGTGTTATTTTGAATAACCAACTTTAAAAGGAAATTGCGAAAGTTTTTTGGAAATATCAAACGATTTCCTACAATTGTTTGCAAAGAGTGTTAAAGATTTTAGAGCGAAATTTTAAAGTCCATAAGATTATCACATTTTTTAAATATAAAAAGTCGAATAAATTCAGAAAAATTAAGTAGAATTCAAGAGAAATAAGAACAGGTAAAAAATGCACGCAGTTCCTTTTTGTTAATGGAAAAACCGGCACATTTTTTAATAAAACTCCTTTCCACACCACCCGCAGAAGAAAATTTTTACAATATTTTTATTAAATAATAAACATTTGATCTTTCGGACACAAATGGAAAAGTTAAAAATGTAATTGCAAGAAACTTATTTCAAGTGAACAATTTGAAGGCACATCTTTTTTTCGGTCTACAAAAATTTATTGGTTGTTCATTTTTTTAAATAATTGGAAAGAACTATATTTTTGAAAATAACGAAATGTTGTCCCTTCTTCACTTCAACTCGTGCTAACTTAGCTCCTTTTCAGAATTTTTATATTCTATTAATACTAATTCAACTACGTATCTACATTTTCTGAAAATTATATTTGAAAGAAAAACTTAAATTCTTTAATGAACATAGAAAAGCAAATTTTAAGAAATGGAAAACCTGCAGTGAGAAAGTTGCAGATGAAGGTTGAAATAAGTTTTTGTTCAAATTTTAACTCAATTGAATTAATAATTCGAAGAGTATGCATTTTTTAAATAGCAAGTGGCAATATTCACGCTGACTTTTATGCATGTGCATGCAGAAAGGAATTTTATTAAAAAATGTATCGGCTTTTTTAACAAACCACTAAAATGAATTTTTTACATTTGTTTTTTTTAAGTGTCTTGAATCTGCTTCATGTTTAGGGAAAAATCATATACTAGAAAGCGATAAAAGAAATATCTATTTCTCCAACTCGTCCAAAAGATTAAAGCCTGTACAACCGTTTGTTAACATTGGAAAAAATTTTGGTATTGTTTTAACGGCAAGTTTTCATAGCCTTTTACTAAGTAATTAAAATATTTTTATAATTTTATTTATGAAATCTATTTCTTAAGACCAAATACGGTAAAAAAAATATCGTAAAATTAGAAAAATTACCAATAACTTACAAGAATTTAAAAAATAATAGTCAATGTGTATCATATTCCATTAATATATTGGAAAATTTATAAAAGTATTAATATTGTTCATTTTTTTAATTAATGTATACAGAGTGCAACTGTTTTTATTCGAAATTTCACATCGGTTTTTTGCACCATATTTGATCCTACGGCAGAATCAAGCAAAAAATATTATAAAAATATGTTCATTAGTTACTAAAATGCCCCCCCCCCTTTTCTCCCTACGCAATGTAACAGACCGTAACATTTCTTTTTGGCCCTCCCCTCATCGCCGTTACGTCAAATTTTTTATATTATATTTGAAAACACAACAGACGTTTTCTAAATAAAAAAGGGGTTTTAAGATGAAGTGTTATCTTTAAAAAATCAAACAACTTGTTTAACAATAAAGGCTTTTTAAATATTTTTGTAGTCATACAAATATTGAAGTTACTTAACCTGAGTACTACTTGCAATTCTCAAATTTAAAACTTTTTTCGCTGCCATAAAAAATAAACGATAATATTAATAATGACATAACATGAAAATTTCGAATAAATATTTATTTGCTGAAAGTTTTAAAACACTTTATTTTGAGTTGAAATTAAATTCTGAGAATGAACAACAAGAAAACAAGTATTATTAGTTTGTTTTTTTAATTTATATAAATATAATTATTATAAGATTTTACAGGTAATTGAAAAAAAATTCAGAAAAGATTCTAGGATATTTTAAAGGAATTGTTTTATTTTACAGAACATTACAAAACATTAGGTTGAATTCCAGTTATTTTCAAAGATGCTTAGGAATGTTTACGAAATTTGTGAGAAATGAAGAAATATTTAGTAAATTTTCTGAAACGTTTTCAAATTGCTGAACATTTCTTATCTGTTTGACTCGTCTTAAATTCCTCAAAACATTTTTAACTGACCCAAATTTGTTTCAAAATTTGGAAATATCATTCAAAATATTAAAAAATTGCCTTATAATCTTCTAAATTTTCGCAAGTATTTAAAGCAAATGTTACCATGCTCTTTAAACCTATCGAGATTCGTTTAAAGCTCCTAAAGTATATTTTTTAAATTTAAAAATTTTTTCATTTCTAAAAATCTTCTAAATTATTCAAGGAGCCTAATTTTTTTTAATTTTCGTCATACCTTACAAAATTCTTTAAAAAATCTTTACAAGTTTCAATTGTTTTTTAATCGTTTAAAATTTCTGAACGTCTCTTAAACTTACACAAATTTGAAAGTACATTATTCAAACCAAAATGAACTTTAAAAAAAGTGCAACAAAATTGCACAAGAAGGCTTCAAGAGAATTATGTTCCTTAATTTTTCTAAAATTATCTAATATGGAAAAATTGCAAAAGTCTAAAAAATATTTTACACTATTTGAAAAAATTTTAGGAAACAATAAAAAAAATTTTGTGATCTCTCTTCAATTTTCTCTTAGTATTCATCACAAAGCAATCGTTTAAAACGTTGCCATGAACTTTCTTCATTCTCTTGACAGCCTGGACGCCCTGCAAAATTCAGTGGAAATTTAGTTTACCGAGAAACCCCTCATAGCTAGTTAGCCAATGATAGCGAATCGTCCAGTCGAGCGAGGTCGGGTTCGTCCTCGTGCATTTTCGGCTTTGAACGAGGCTTGTCATTGCAGCGTGTAACAGAGCCGATTCACCGACACGCGACGTTTGTCCACTTCTTACTGCTACGTTTTTCTGTTCCCTTTTCTTATGGCCCAAGCACCATTCTCCACTTTTTACAGGCAATATTTTATTGCTACTTTTTATAGCGGTGAAATTATATTGATTTTTTTTTAGGCACTTTTCTATAGCTGCTTCTTACTCACCAACGAGATACTTCCACTTTTTATTGTCAGCCGCTCAATTATTACAGGTAATTTTTGCAAACACTACCAGTTAAGTTTAATTTTATGCACTCTATACGCAATGAAATGTAAACGATTACCGTCCGCGGTATCCACATTGTTTTCATAATTGCTTCATCTAAATCATTATTTCCATCATGTGTCAACTATATCCTTAATGACGAAACTATGAACCTGCTCGAAAAATTTATCAACATTGTCAAACAAATTTTCATAATATGAATTTTCTTCCAAAAAGATTAAGCGGCGCTGAGTATAAAAAACGCGCGGCTAATAAATTAGAGAAAGAGAATGAAATTTGGGAGAAAACTCCGAAACTCGATTCGTTCTGCATACAAAAATAAAATGATGAACGAAGTAAAAGTGAAAATGGTGAAAACGATCCGGGGAATTTAGGTGAGTCTGTAACTTTATTTTCTTCATCCAACGTACAATCTTTATCATATTGTTTCCGTTGACTAATTTACAAGTTTTAGAGACGTGTGCGAAAAACCATCTCATGTTTTGGCGACAGCTATGAAAGATGCAGAGCAACCAAATGCAGCAGCTGTGAACTTTTCAAAACCCGATATGCTTCAAATCTTTTTTTCAATTTGTGTTCGATTTATTTTGTATTGAAACAATTTCCCGTTTATTGTGATTTAGAAAAAAAAGAAGTGAAATCCCACAGAGCAGGGGGGGGGCAATAAGCTCAATCACTAACTGAAGACCAAATATTTTTTTGAAAGAGGGGATCTTTTTTTAGGTATATATAACGCATAATGCCAAATAAAGAAACTGTAATTTACTTATTTTTAGGGGAGGGGGTAAATTTCCCGATTTCCCCTGTCTGGATCCTTCCTTGGTGATAAATGATGCCTTACGAGATTATGTATCAATGAATGGATGCAAAAAAAACGAGAACCATTGTTTTGAGATTTCTCGAAGCGAATACGATGGGGTTTCAAAATAATTAACGAAAGGGTTGTTCAAGAGAAATCTTCTTAATGGAGAAGAAATACCTCGTGACTGGCTGATTTATTCTGAATCACAAGGAACAGTTTTTTGTGTGACAAGTCTTCTCGTTGATTCAGAATGTTCTTTTAACAACAAAAATGGTTCTAATGACTGGAAACACGCAATCATTCGACTTTCGAAACATGAAAATTCTTTCAATCATAAAGTTTATGTTCATAAATTAAAGCAATTGGCAGACAAAACAATAGAATTGGCCAGGAGATCATTTCCCAAGTTAACGAGGAAGTTGTTTATTGGAAAAACCTTTTACAAATAGTTGTATCAGCTACAAAAACCTTAGCTTCGCGTGGGTTCTCGTTCAGAGGTACTACAACTTACTTATCAAAAACGACGTATGAAGAAATTATTTAACTAATGGCAGAAACAGTAACAAAAGCTATAATCGATTAAATTAAAACTGGAAAATATTATGAAATTATAGTTGATTCTACACTAGACATATCACACGTAGACCAACTTGCCTTTGACTTTAGATATGTCAAAACTGGTGAGACTCCAGTAGAAAGGTGCTTGTTATTCATATAAAATCCTGGACATAAGAGACAAGATTTGGCAAACGGAGTGCTTGCAACCCTGCAGGCTTTTGGTCTAGAAGTGGCAGACTGTAGAAGTTAATCTTATGATAACACTAGTAATTGTGCCCGAATTTACAAGGGTTTAAAAGCAAAAATTAAGGAAATCAATGATTTAGCTATTTATGCCCGATGCTCCGCCCATCCTTTAAACTTGGTTGATATTAACGCAGTTGTATATTGTCCTGTAGCAGTTTGTTTTTCAAAGCAGTTCAATTTTTGTGTACAATTTTTCTACGGCGCCAACACATTGATGGGAACTTTAGCGGTCAACTGATAAAACCAAATCTGTTACTTTGAAATCTTTATCTGCTACCAGATGGTCAACAACCGCGAAATGTTAATATGAGCATTGCTGACGTTATCGATTATTATCGTGGGCTTGCAAAAATAGTTGTCAATACTCGTAATGAATCGGAATTTTTCGAAAAAAGGCACTCGAAATTTCTATGACTGATATTTAAAAATTGAAAGTGTCTCGCAAAAAGAAAGGAAAATTATACGTCGATGAAGCAAGGAATGGGAAAGTTGAATTTCAGGTAGATAAAAATTAAAGGTTAATATATTTTATGTCCTTCTTCATAGATTGTTGTCTCAATGGCAAAAAAGATGTGAAAAATATGAAGACAATTACGAAAAATTTGCCGTCATTGTACAATTTGATAAGTTGACATCTACTGAAATACGCGAGAAGTCAACATTGTTAAGACCGGTTTATAAGTCAGACTTCGAATTTGCATCAGATAATGAATTTATCCATTTTCATTCATTTTGATGCAAGAAAAACAGTGAGACAAAGTCATCATTAGAACTGTTAAAATCCCATCGCGAAAAAGATTTGTTTCTTCTCTTTCCAAATGCTGAAATAGCTTACAGAACATTTGCTACATTTGCTGTAACTAACTGCATTGCAGAAAGATATTTTTTATGCCTGAATCGAATTAAAAATTATTTAAGGTCTCAAACGACAAAAAATAGACTGAATGCTCTCTTAATTTTATGTATTGAATCTGAATTAATGCGTTGTATAGACTTCGAGAATTTGATAACTCAATTTGCTAACAGAAAAGCAAGGCGAGTATTTACTTAAGAAAAGTTGTTCGACTTATGTACGAATTGAAGACATACATTTTAACTTGAAAGTCACCTCGACCGTCATGTAAAAAAGTACACATAAACAAGCAATTAAATAGAATTTCACATCCTTATTTGTATATATTGCATTATACATAATTATTTACTACACGAAATTGTTTATTGACCCATGGACTCGAGATCATCATCGCACACGAAACTTTTCAAGGTGTCGTTTGTTTCTACAATATCTGTGTATAAGTGAGGAAAAGGGGGGAGAAGCGCCACTTTATTTACTGCCCAGGGGCGGCACAAGAGGTAAATGCGCCCCTGGCCCCACCCATTGTATACTAACTCCGCAACCAGCGCGCCCTTGTGGAGTCCCCAGACACTAAACGTCAAGTGAACCTCCCGATTTCTGATACAAAAAGTTTTAGAACCCTATTTGTTTCTTATTAACCCGATTATTGCGATAAAAAATAGGGTAGATTGCCGTACCCATGTTCTTTATTTAACCCAGGTTTGCTACCCTTTAGTTTAGTCGATGCGACGAACACACATGAGTTTTTTTCGAACTTAGCCGCAGTGGCGCGCTCTAAAGAAGTGTATGCTCGACTGCTCTTGGTAAGCTTTTTTCACTAATTTGGGAGTCACTACGTTCACTCGACGAATGAGTAGCAGTGAGAGAAAAACTTTTTATTCGTCGGCGCGTCCAACAAGTAGCATTACAACATGAAAATCCTATCTTCGATTTGACGAAGGGGTAGCATTAATGTCCCACTTTCAATAGGAAAGAAGTAGTACAAATACAAAGTAGTCGGAATTCCGGAAAAGCTGAACAAAAGACAAAATTTCAATGTCATCGGTATTAGTTGATAATGGAGGATATTTCAGAGAGGGAGTCACTGCCTACTTTCCAAAAACAACAGACTGTTGGCTCACCTGTATAAACAAAAAAGGGTTGCCGCGTCACAATAGCCTATGGCACTTGTCACAGACTTCTTCGAAAACATGGTATTGAAAGTGTGTGCAAATTTTTACTGCAATTTTTGAAGTTGTAAAATTCATAGAATAGGGTCAAGTTTTGATTCAAAAAAGAAAACCTTTGCATTCATTCAGACGCGGATTCTGAGTCCTTTTTTCTGCCTCTGCATAGGGCACGTTTCCTAAAGTAACAGGGTGTCTGCACGTTTTACAGAACGAGTGTTTTTTTCTGTACCATTCATTGTATTTTTCCCCATGATTTTCAGACTTATAATTAATGATTTTTCACAGCATCAGGTAACAAAGAAATTATGTGCAAAATAAACGACATTTTTGAAATTTCGAAAGAGAAATTTTATGAGCGATTGGAAACTCAAATCAACATTTTAGATAAAAAATATCCCAAAAAAGAGCCAGGTGTCGAGATGGATGAAAATAAGAAAAGCGATTTGAAAAAGATGTTATTCAACATAAAATCAAGATGGAAGGAATCGTCTATTAAAGTTGCTTCATTAAAAAAATAAATAAAGAATGGTTGGAAATGTCTGCGATTTTCAGGGTAAATACGGAAAGAAGTTTGCCCAAAGATTATGAGAAAATGAAATTAAAAAATTTAATAGCAATCAAAATAATCAATTAAATAACAATATTATTCAAATATACTTTAAAAAATAATATAACGTGTATACAATTCGATAATAATAAAAAAAATTAAGTAGATGAACTAAACTTTTTCTTAACTTATCTTGTGACTTCAATCTGTACCGCATAATTTTGTAACTTATTATTTCTGTACTTTACAGACTTTTCAGACTCATCTGAACCGAGAAAAATAGGTCGACATGTCAGGGATTTTGATCAAGCTTGGGATCGAACCAAGAGACGTATGACAGAGGAAGTTCGCTCATCGCTCAGTACACCAGAATTGACTTATGCAACTCAAATAAGCCTTCGTACTTCCGGATCCATCAACGCAGCCAATATTTTAAAAGATCATTAAGCCCTGCCAAATATCGGGGAACCATCAAGTCTGCCGCAATCCCACGACCAACAGAAATGGCATCAGATGAGACATTAGTCGACTTCGTAAATTTGAATTTAAGTAAGCAACAGTACATCAATCTGGTAAACTCATTAAAAGAACAAAAAATTTCCTTCCGTCATGCGAGAAACTTTTAGGAGAAAAAGAGCGCTGTTATCCGGAATCAATTCCAGTGAAAGAAATGAGTACGAAAGTGAAAGAGCATTCTTTACTTGAGCACACTTGCCAGAGAATTTTGCGTTTGCAACAAAATGTAGTCAATACATTGCACCCAAAAGTCACTTCTACTCTCCGATGCATTGTAGAATGGGCTTGTGATGGCAGTTCGGGGCAAAGCTAATATAAGTAAAAGTTCAGTGACGGTCAAAGTTCACGATTTAATATTTTTCTCACTTCAGTCGTCCCCTTACAAATGGCTGGCACAGATCGTGAAAGAAAAGGAAGAAATTATTGAATGGAAAAATGCCCGTCATTCGTCACCTCGTTTTTGTCGCCCGATTAGACTGCAATTTTTGCACGAAACAATAGAGTCTACTCGTGATGAAGAGCATTACATTTCGATCCAAATTGACACTTTGATTCCGTACAAACGTACTGTATGTGGGAAGCAAGTTGTTATTTTATATGAAATGCATTTCGCTAAGATAAATGGAAAAGTAGCGAATGCAGTGACAGAGACGAAGTCTGGAATGCGTTGTCACTTGTGTCGAGTCATGAAATGCAAAAATTGGAAAACGATACAAATAGTTTGAAATTTGGCCTGTCCACTTTGCATGCATGGATCCGAACCTTCGAATATATTTTGCACATCAGATATAAATTGGGTATAAAAGTGGTGAGCACGTGGTGACACAGCCAAAGATATTATAAAGTAACGTAAATCTTGAAAGATATTATGAAGCAACGTGAATCTTTAAAGATATTATGAAGCAACGTAAATCTTTATTTCAGCAAGCCTTCAAAAGCGAACTACACTTGACCATTGACTGCCCCAAACCATGATTTGGAAGCAGCAATAATGGTAACACAGCAAGAAGATTCTTTGAACACTCGGCGGTTTCTGCCAAAATTCCAGGGGCAGATGAAACTTCAATAAGCACCTTTCACATAATTTTATAAGTCTTGTCAAGTGAGTTCATTGTTGAAGTAGATAAATTTCGGAATTTTTGACTTAAAACTACACATTGGTTTATGAAGTTGTACCCTTGTTATTGTATGCATACATTTTAATTCGCGGGTTTCAAATCATTGAATGGGCACCACTTCCCATTGGCTAGTTGTCCAAAGAGGCCCAAGAAGCGAGGAAGAAGAACATAAAAATGTAGCCTGCTAGTAATGAACTTGATGATATATGATTAAAAATTTATGATGAGGAAGATCCTGAATATGAGCTTGCCTCGAGTTCAGAGTCGGACAGCGATGATACTGATCGTCGACCTATCGAAGATGTTGAACAGGAAACTGTAAATCAGCTCGTACAAGCATCAACTTCAACGTCTGAATCCACGCAAACAAAAAAAAGAAAAGGAAGTCTAAGAAAATAAACATCTGAATCAACAAGCGCATCCGTCACAGTATCTCTTGTGTCACTTGAGCAGAATGAGATTTCAGTTACCCTAAAAGGTCACAACTATACCTGGAAGACAACACCTATCAAGTAATTAGGAAAAACGCCGAAGCGAAATGCAATACACTTTACTCCTGTCCCTGTAGATTATGCAAAGAACGCGGTAAGTCCATGTTAATGCTTTCATTTATCTTTTCTTCAAATACATTGGAAGCAAGAAGGAATTTCTCTAATGATGAAACAACAAAATAACTACCTCGATAAAAAGATTCGCCTACCTTCCCGAATGACTTAACAAATGTTGAATTGGAAGCCCTATTGGGAGTGCTTATTATGAGCGCTGCCAAAAAAGCAATCACATATCAATTGACGTTTTGTTTGCTACCGCGAGTTCCGGAGAAAGATATCGAGCTTCCATTTTCTGTTCAAGATTCAAGTTTGTCATGAATTTTTTGCGATTTGATGAAAAAGAAACGAGAGCAGAAAGGCTAAATACAGACAAATCGGCTTTTTTTGGCATATGCGACTCATTCGTCAACAATTGTAAAAGCAATTGCAAACCAAGTTCATATGTTGCTATTGAGGAATAGCTGGTTGCCTTCAAGGTCCGTAGTCCCTTCAGGATTTACCTTTCATCCAAATCAAATATTTATGTCATTGAAATTTTCCTGATTTGCACTAATTCAGAAAACTACATGTTCAATAAAGAAATTTACATAGATAAGGTTGCACTCGCAGAAAACTAGTCTTTTAGCGAATACATCACTACTAAACTTGTAGAGCCTCTGAAAAATTCGGACCGTAATTTAACGTGTAACAACTGGTTCAGCAGCATACCTTCGATAAAAATCTTACTCGAAGATCATAAAATAACTATGTTGGGAAGGATAAAGAAAAATAAACCAGAACTCCCAAAAGGCTTTACAGACCCCAAGAACTTAAATAGGGGACCCGACTCATGCTTGTTCTAGCTTTCTGAAGAGATCACTGTAGTTTGGTTTCAGCTAACCGAGAAAAGGAAAATGGTTAGTCTTATTTCAATGATGCACTAGGACAGCATCATAAATAAAGAGAATTGCAAACCAGAAATGATAGCGAATTATAATTCTGAAGCAGGAGTAGTGGATTCTTCGAATCAAATTTATACTAACATTAATTGTGGCAGAAGAAATAGACGCTCACTCCTCTGCCTCTTCTACAACATAGTGAACATAGTTATTCATAATGCCTATCTCATACATGTGCACAATCTTCCGAAAAATCAAAAAAGCTCCAACAAAGTTTGAATTTACCAAGAAATTAGCTAACGAACTGGTGTCTCCGTGGATGCACATTCGACTCACACAACCAATTTCAAGAATGTCCGCAATATGAGATGCAAATGTTTCAATATTATTCAACCTTCTAATTATATCCAACATAGTTGTATTATTCTCATGAGAACATTTTCCAATTCATTGTTCAAGACAATTATCCTGTTTGGATTGGACAAAAACGAACTTTGTTAACTTTTAACTGTACTTGTACTTGCATTCTTGAAAATTGAGATATGCAAAAGAAGCATCTTATAAAATTTTTAAGGTCAAATATATTTTAAATCGCTACGACAGCGTTAAAACATCGTTTAAAACCATCGTATACCTACGGCAACACACCAGCGCCAACAACACCGCCTGAAGAGAGCTTGATTTCAGAATCGAAACGATGCGATTGTAAACGACTAAATTTAAATACAGAAAAACTGGATTTAGGCTAGCATGATAATAATAATTTTTCAAATCAACCAGTGATGAATATGATAATCTGATGATACAGCGAGAAAGTTTGTGCGGAAAATGATGTTTTCACTATAGGGGCAGCGCTTATTCGGCAAACTTTCTGAACATTCGTGCCTAACGCAAATATGCTACTTATAGTAGATATAACAGGCCGCAGTGACAAGGATAACGCTTTAACAATTTCGTTCATAATAAGAGCAATATCTCACAGACAAAGAAAACTGGCAAAATGAAACTCGATTAAAAATTATCCCTAATTTAAAATTACAGATAATACTTTTTTTCTCCTTTGGTATCTAAGTGCGAGAAAGAAATAGTTTGTGATGGCATGGGGAATCAGAAAAATTAGATGCAATTAAACTTATTCAATCGTTTATTATTATACATCCTTAAAAAAAAAACTAGCGTCCAATTTATCTGGCACACAGATTCGCTACGGACTATGTACACAAATATGTGTTGGCGGAGATTCAGTTTATGCACATGGACAATGATGACGCGGAGGAGGCATGAAAATTGGTGGGAGTGGAGGGGGGTATCCCGGGCAGGGATGTTGAGGAGGTGGAATGAATATTGGTGGGG
>NC_046657.1:22407497-22409679 GCF_010883055.1 Belonocnema kinseyi | reverse complement strand
GAGGTGGGCTTGGTGGGGGAGGTATATAGAAATGGAAAATTTCTGGAGGGGGAGGAGGAGGTGGAGGTAGTGAGCAGGCTGAACCTGGTGATGATAAGTAATTATACGATGATGAAGATGAGTAACCCATAGATGGTGATGATGAGTAACCCATAGATGGTGATGATGAGTAACCCATAGATGGTGATGATGAGTAACCCATAGATGGTGATGATGAGTAACCCATAGATGGTGATGATGAGTAATCCATAGATGGTGATGATGAGTAATCCATAGATGGTGATGATGAGTAACCCATAGATGATGGTGATGAATCACTGTACCCTGCTGAACTCGAGTAACTTGACCATGGTGAACTTGAGTAACTTTCGTAACCAGTCTAAAACAGAGAACAAATTTGTAACGCATTACTGATCTAAAAATATGTTGTCCTTAATCGCAATTATATTTTTTGTACTAAAGTTCACACATAATTGAGAATGATGAAAATCCAGTTATTATTATAATTTTTTCTAAACAATTACTCTCAATGTTCTACTTGTCGAGTTGGCAGACTGTGTAACCTCACAGGCATTTAATAGAAAAACTGACGAGTCTGTCACAACTTGAGATTGATGATAAATTAAATTACCTGCATTCCTGTTCCAGAGGATTGGCAGGTGCAGTGGCAGGGACCTTGCCCCGCCACTAGATTCGCAGTCAAGAGGACCAGGATGCATTGAAGTCCTGGGAGCCTCATCTTGCCTTGAGTGTCTTTTAACTTGCTGGGACACTGGACTCAGCTGCTTTGACAATTCAAGGAATCTGGACCTCCTAATATACTCAGGATTCATCAGAATGCAGATGATACCTTCCTGCTTCCTCGTTGCGAAAATATCGATTTTATGCGTAAACCAGAAGTACTACGTTTAATGCATCATGCATATTAAGTTGATAAACACTTGCACCGCGGTTAATTCGAAGATGCGATTCCAATTTCCGTCTACATGTATATTCGAGAACATCTTTATGTATGTTTGAAAATCACTTTATAACGATTTTTTGCTTATAAAATATTCTATTCGACGAATATTCTATTTATAAACGCTGAACCTACCCCTTTGCGGCATGTATTAATCTACAAAAATAATTTTACGGATATATGCAATAAGGGGGCCTTCGGGGCCACTGATCACAAATATGAATTTAAATTTAAAAAATTCAAAATGTCGGACTCAAGATGGTGAACAAATTTAGAAAAAGTTGTTAGATTTGCATCTAACTTGACACTCAGGGGTTTTTGGGGTCGCTGATCAAGAATACGGATCCCGAATCGCGAAATTCAAAATGGCGAGTCCAATATCGCGAACGAGTTTTAAAAAATTACTAAATTTTCATGCAACTTGGCATCCGGGGTTTTTGGGCTCTCTGAATTTAGGGGTTGCTTAATCAGAAACTGAAAATCCCAAATGCCCAGTGTAATGAAAATCCATTAATTTTTTTGAAAACTTGTCCACTATATTGGATCCGACATTATGAATTTTTCAAATGTGGCTCCGGATTCGAAATAAGCGACCCCACGAATTCGAGAGTAACAAATCGTATTCTAATTTATTTAATACGTCGTAAAAAATGAATTATTTCCTGAAAAGGTCGGTTTTCGAAATTTGTTTATTTATAGCTATTTAAAATTTTACGCAGTTATAATAGTTTGATTTTTTCATATCAATGACGTACCAAATTGTATTAAAAATAGTGGATTTATAATATTAATAGTGAAATCGTACTGATTCAGACTTAGAGACTACACTTTAAGTTTTCTATTTTATATAACATCAGCAAAACATACGGTTTTTTGTTTATCTGCGACTTGAACGAACTTCATGTATTAATTTCTGGTACATTTCATCTATTCTGGAAAGAAGATTACATAATCTAATGCTGTATGCAAAATTATATAAAGAAATGTACATAAAACTCAATAAAGTGTGTGATGCTTTTGTGGTCCATGAAAGGGTCCTAAAGTCGTTTAACTTTAAAAGTTATAAATGATGATTATTCTCAATCCTTTTGATTTTAAATCGTTATTGTTTTATGACAATTAAAAAAGTTTTACTACAAAACTGATTTTTTAAATATTATAAGTGACCGTAACTTCCTTAATATCCAATAAAATGTATCCTAATAAATAATATATTATATA
>NC_046657.1:22401397-22407397 GCF_010883055.1 Belonocnema kinseyi | reverse complement strand
TGAATCAAATCGTTATTGGTGTATCGAGGCGATATACACGCTAACCATGTCACCTACTTTTATTTGAAGCGTGTTTTTTTCAGATTAATACATACACATCATAAAATATTGAAAGTAGAGTATTTACTTAAATAATTTGAACCATTGAACTTGATCCATATAATTTGTGTCGAGGGCATCAATTTAATGACCTGCACATGTACAAACTCTGAGAAGCATTCTGAAATATCCAAAACATTGTTGAATCAGCACAGAAGAATGCGCGATCACCATTTCAATAATTAAGATTACTATTCAAGACTTTAAATTTAAATAAAATATAGCTCAATCTGAAAATTCAATGGAAATTGATTTATGATTCTCAATTTTTAGATTTGTGATCTTCCACTTTTTATCATACATGTGAGAATTTTAGTAAAAAGAGAAAAAACAAATTTCTATGCTTCTGCACCATGAATAATGTTTAATAAAAAGAAAACTATCCCCCATGCATAGAACTTGATCGTAAAGTTTAAATATTTATTTATTGTAAATACAAAATTTAGAAGGACCAAAGCGCGAACACTTTATTTAATAAATGTATTCTCGGTTGCGTTATTACAGAATATACATCAAATAGACAAATTTGTAGCAAAATATCCCGGATAATAGATGTTTTTCAGGGTGAAAACCTTTGCTTCAAAATTTCTTAATTTTAATTTTTAATATTATTAACATAGGATGTTCTATTGAATCTCGCGCTCGGATATTTTTTTAACCACCTTAAAATAAATAAAAAAACTACAATCCTTTTTTTATACGTTTTTCCCTGTCTCACGTTACTATGCTAAGAATAGGATTTGGGTTCTCATATTATTCTTCATGGATAAAGACAAATATCCTACAAGTATTCTTTCGGATTTTTCACGTATTCGCGTCTTTTGACGCAATATTGAAATTTTAGATTTTCTTTATATTACTTACGATAAATGAAAACAAAATGACGATTCCTATTGGAAAATGGGTAGAAGACATTTTGTAGGATTTTTCAAAAGATATTATTTTTATTTAAGACTTTTTTATATTTTGCGTCATTTGGTTCAAAATTTGAACGTTGTGGTATCCAATCTTGGGCATTTCTAATACTTTCTCAAACATAAATGATGAAGATGTAATAAATTATTACATGTTTATATCTCTTTTTTGGATGAATAACTTTTCTATCAATTTGTTTTTGTACGTTTCGTCGTTTTTCCACAAACTTGCAATTTTATTTTGAATGTCGTTTTCATGATTAAAATCAAAATTAAGTGCCCTATCAAAACGTGATTCACAACAAATTTATAGCACCTTTTCGGGTAAAATATTGTTGTTAAATTTGGTTTGTAACTTGTGTCGTGATTCAACAAACCTTTCATCTACTTTTTATTTTCAATGTTATTTTGCACGAAGAAAACAAAAAGTACGCCTCCTATCAAGTAGTGATTATTAAGGAACTTGTAGATGTTTTTTGGGATCACAATTTTTTTTAGTTCATCTTTTTTCGTATCCTGCATAGCTTGACCACAAAATGTAATTTTTTATTATTTTTTGTGCAATCAAAATTTGAAATTCCGATTTTCCAAAATAATTTGCTATATTGATATTGTAGGGCTTTCAAAAAGCAATATTTTCCTTATCTTGAATCTTTTCCTATCGCGCGCTGTTTGGCTAAAATATTGTGATTTTCTATTAATTTAAAAAATTTTGAAAATGCTATAATTCTGAGAATTTTCTTTCTATCGAATAAAGTCATTCGGATAAAATGTTTTTATTTTCAATACTATAAACATGCGTACATAGAATTTTCAAATTCCGAAAAAAGTGGTCTCAAAATGTTTTTAAATGCGCTCACTTTTGAATTTGTATCCAAAATGGATTTGGAGAACTTGATTTCTCGATGATGAAATTTCATACAACAAGAAATTTAATTTTTAACCAAGAAGACGAATTCTCAATAAATTAAGATTTTACACTAATGAAAGAAAAAAAGTTAATCTACATTGTTGAACCTTCAAGCCAAAGGACGAATTTTCTGTACAGAAATGTAATTCGCCGCCGGAAAATATGAATTTCCAGCATAAAATTAATTTTTCATAAAATAGTTTAATTTTGGACACAAGAGATAATACTTCGTTTGCTTAAATTTCCACAATGTAGTTCAACTTTCACCGACGCAGTTAAATTATTAATTAAAAATGTAAGTTTTCAACAAAATTGTTTATCTTTCAACCAAAGAGATTAATTATCGACTTAAAATATGAATCTTCCACCAAATAATTATTTTTTGACAAAGTGTATTCACCGCTGAATTAAAATTTTAAAATAAAATACCTGATTCCTCAAGCAAAGAAGATTACTTTTCAACCAAAAAGTTGCGGTTTTATCCAAGAAAGATAAAATTTGTATTAAAATAGATGAATTTTTTAATTGAAAAATAAAGTTTTAAAAAAATAGTTGCATTTTCGTCCAAAAAATATTTTAGTTTGACTTTTCAAAATAAAAAAATTAAATTTACATTCCAAGTAAATTTTCTACGAAGATACTTGGATTATCAATGAAAAACTTCGAATTTCCAACAAAAAAATTAAATTTTCAACCAGAAAGAATGAATTTTTAACAAAATTGTTGAATTTGAAACCAAGCTGTTCATTTTTATATAAAGAAAAAAGCATTTTTACTAAAATCGATGAATTTTTAATTTGAAAAGATAAATTTTCAAAAAAAAAAAAAAATGGTTGAATTTCCATTAAAAAAATATTTCCGTCTGCCGTTTCGAATTCAAAATATGAGTTTAAAAAAAAGTACATTTTTTACGAAGATAATTGCATTTTCTAACAAAAGAGATGAAAATTTTTTAAATTGTTGAATTTTTAACCAAACGATTGTATTTTTGCAAGGAAGATGTAATTTATTATAAAATAGATTAATTTTTTAATAACATTTTTTTAAATAATTGAATTTTCCTCCAAAAAATATTTCGGTGTGACTTTTCGAAATAAAAAATGAGGTTTAGATCAGACGTGAACTTTGTACATAAAAAATTCTACGGAAATAAAATTACAAGCAAGAATATTATCTCAGGTGATCGAATCCATTTCAAATCAGGCAGGGCCCTCTAATTAAAATCACAGAATCTACCGGGGACGAAATATGTCGTTTTTACAGAGAAAATTAGACTATACATACTTTCGGATTTAAAGAAAGATTATAAAATTTTTGAAAACATGGAAAAAAATATTTTTTCTGGAAAACTCCACTTTTTTTGCGTAAACTATGGAAAATATTGAAAAAGAACAAGAAATTTTTCAACGAACTTTTATAGACGTGCAAACTTTGAAGAGGAGATTTTTTCTTATCTGTAATTGTTTCCAAGAAAAAATAAAAAAATCGATTGTAAGAAGAAAGAATTCTTCTGGCTAAAAAATTTTTAGAAATCATCAAATTTACAAGATATCTTCATTGTCAAAGTACAAGCTAAACAAAAAATTGGCAAAAAATGTAAAGGTGGCTTTTTTGAGAAAATCGATTTTTAATATATTCAGAAAAAACCTCTGCATTTCAATAATTTTAAATCTTTTTTAAATTTTCCGTTGGATTACGAAAGAAGATGGTGAACGCTATTACAGTATAATATTGTGAAAAAGTTTAATCAGATATTAATTAATTAATTAATTAATCATTTTACAAAACAAAAACCAATGAACAATCATTATTTTCATTCAAATAATTCTTACATTTTATTTTTGTAAAAATGAGAATTATTAGTGAAATTTTTAACTAATTTCAGAGAAAATTAGAACTTAATTTAGACAATTGATTTGAAGCACTCATTTCACAACATCGAAAAAACTTACCTAAATTAGATAAGTGGAATAGAGGTATTTTAACAATAAGTGAACTGTTATTATATAAATTATAGCCAATATTGATTTACATAACCTGACAGTAAATAATGAATTTATGGTACCTAATGGGAGAAAGTTAAAAAGCAATATTTATGCAATTTAATATTACAAGCAACATATTGAGCTAATAATTAATCGATCAGTTTCGAACATTAGAAGCATGAATCTTGTATCGAAACATTTTAATAATTTTTACTTCATATTTAAAAAAAAAATTAATCATTAATAACCTTTTGAATTAATTACAGAAAAGCTAAAACAGATTTAAATATAATTTTGAAAATTGACTTCAGATGCTCGTTTTGCATCATCAAGGATATTAAAAAAATGATGTTACTGGAATAAAAATATTTTTAAAATGAATTAACTCTTATTATACAAATTATATTACGTAGATTAAACTTCAATCTTTATATAATTTAATAATATGAAGAAAATTAATCAGCTAATAATCAATTATTCAGTTCAAAACATAAAAAGCATTAAAACATCATTTTTACGAAAAGTTAAAATAATTTTCACTTTATATATTTTTTAAATTTTATCTCTATTTTTAAAAGTTTATTTAATAATAATCTTTTAACTAATAAAGGTCACGTAAGTTCTTAAAAAATCATTTTATAATTATGTAAGGAGTTCAGAAAATATAAAGCATTAGATAATTATTTGATTCAAATATTGATTCAAATCCAAACAAATTAATCCTTCAGTAGTTTGTTAATAAGTTCATAACATAAAAAGTAATAAATAATCATCTTTATTGAAACATTAGAATAATTTTTAATTTATATTTTCCTGGAAATTTGAGACAATAATAATTTTTAAATATAATTCCATAAAAACTTAAAAAATATTCACATATAATTTTGAAGTTTGAATTCAGTTTATTATTTCGCACCATCAGAAACATTGCAGGAATTATGACATCGGAATGGGAGTATTTTATATTTAAATAAACTTTTCTTATACAAATCATATGCAATATTCAATGACGTAACCTTAAAGTAAATAATAAATTTATATTGCATAATTCAACAAGATCAATCTGAAGGCTATAAGTAATTTAATATATCGAACAAAATGAATCAGCTATAATAATTATTAATAAGTTGACAACATAAAAACCATTAAATTGATTATTTTTATTGAATCATAACAATAATTTTTATTCTATATTTTTTCCGCACTTTATTTTCTCAAACTTTGATTTAATGATGAGCTAATAATAATTTAATTCGAATAATTTATACTTTACCCCGTGCAGAAAGAGTGACCGCAAAGTTAGGCCATTTTTTGGACCTCCCTAACGGCCTGGGGGAAAAATAAATAAATATGTTAGAGGTATCAAATTACTCGTAACTGAAAACCGAAGTGAGCATCTTTTTTTTCGTTTTTTGAAAACTTCCAAAAATTACCCCTAGTTCAACGGTTAGAAGACCCCAAAAAATTAAAAACAAAAAAATACCACTAATTATAAAATAATTTTTATGTATTTTTTCTATAAAATAAACCTTAAAAAGTAAAATCACGAATTTTCTTGTTCGATATGGGTATGATATGAAAAATGATTTTATAATTAGTGATATTTTATATTTTTTAAATTTTTTGGAAATTTTCTCAACCCCTAAATGGAGGTAATCTTTTGAAAATGTCAAAAAACTGGTCAAGATAATTTATTTTGTGGAAAGTATAATTTAAAGATTTATTAGAGCAGTGAAACACAAAATGAGCTGTTTTTAATTCTTTGCATATAACATTAAATTTTTTTCGAATGTTTTAACTTATTAAATGAAACTGTTATGGATTTTACAATGTCGACTAACAGAAATGTTACCATTTTTATAATTTTCTCTATTTCCAGACAATTTTTTGTCTGTACACTTTCAAATATACCGCCAAGTATGGCGCCTTCTGGGTCTTGCGTCTGAGTAGACACTCAGTAATTTTAAGTTTCGCAACTCGAACGAGGTTGCACACAGTGATCCCAGATCTGAAACGAGATGCGGTCCAATACTATGACAGGGCTATGTCCGTGTGAATATAGTAGGAGACGCTGTAAATGACTGAGTTGCGC
>NC_046657.1:22373119-22401297 GCF_010883055.1 Belonocnema kinseyi | reverse complement strand
CGCAACTCAGTCATTTACAGCGTCTCCTACTATATTCACACGGACATAGCCCTGTCATAGTATTGGACCGCATCTCGTTTCAGATCTGGGATCACTGGTTGCACATTGTACTTATGTTGCGTCATTTCTTCGAAGTTCGAAAATAAAATCGAGATCCGTAATTAAAATCAATCTTATTTCAGTAATCAGTTTGAAAACTCACTTAGTGCGCGGATAATTATTGTTTTTAATTAAACTATACTATTGTGTATTAATTTTTTTAATTCTTTCTTCCTAACCTAAAATCACCACGTGGTTTCTAGAATAAAACAATTGCCAGGAGATTCTATCGTCAGTGATTAAAATTCAACTTCGATTTCCTTGCCAGAACTGGCTAATTTGATTTGACGTTTAATGGTCTCCATATTCTTTTGATCCGACAACTTTAACGTGACGTTTTTAGCCGGATCCCTGATTGAGTTCATACATGGGACTTTTTTCTTTAAATTTAAAAATGGCATTAAAATTTTTATTTTAATTTGCCTTTCAAACGAATTTTGAAAAAATCAAATAAATATAATAATATATATAATAATAAATATAATAATATCATTAAGTCCAGCCGGACACATTTTCAACATTTTTTTAAATCGCTTAATACACTATCAAGACGGGCCTAAAAAAATCGAAAATAGTCATGTCCGATGTAAAATTATCTGAACTTTCGATTTATCTTATTAGAATTTTAAAAAAAAATTATTTTGAAAAAGTTATGGTCGTTTATTTAACAAAAAACGTGGTTTTAAAAATAATTTTTTTTTCTTTCAGTATTTTCGGATCGAAAGCATCATTGGATTTCTACAACTTGTGGATTTTTGCGTCAATAAACCCTAACCTTCAAAATATACAGGTAGGTTTTTTAAAAAAAACATGAAGGCACCAAATACGACGATTTGAAATGAAAAATTTTTGTCTAAAAATTGTATTTTTTTAAACGACAACAACTTTATTTCTATTATCATGAAAATGTATACCAGAAGGTTTTTCGGGTCGCTGATTCCGAATGATATCAGATTTTTAAAATTCGAAATGGCGACTCCTATGTGGTGGTCAGAAATGTTTAAAATTGTTTAATTTCCATAAAAATTGTTACTAGGAGGTTTTTTGGGTCGCTAATTATAAATTTGCTACCAGAATTTCAAAATTCGACATGGCTGATCCAATATATCGTACAAATTTTAAAAATATTTTTGTTCAACATATTGGATCTGCCGACTTGAATATTGAAATTCTGATAACATTCATAATCAGCCAATCAAAAAGCCCGATAGAAAAATTTTCATGAAAATTAAACAATTTAGAAAAATTTTGGCCACCCTATTGGATCTTGAATTTTGAAAATCTAATATCATATTCGTAATCAGGGATTCAAATATTCTTTTGGTATACATCTGCATGGAAATAGAAATCAAATTGTTATCGTTAAAAATAAAAATTTTATAACAAAATTTTTTATTTCAAGCCGCCGTATTTGTTGCCTCCTTTTAAACCTACCGGTAGGTTTTGAAGGTGAGGGTCCATGGAGACAAAAAAATCTACAAATCGTAAAAATTCACCGAGGCTTTCGATTCAAAAATATTGAAAAGAAAAATTATTTTTAAAACCACGTTTTTACATTCTCATCAGAGAAGGTATTAGATTTGTGTAAAATTTGACCCCCCCCCCCAGTTTTTGTCAAGTGTCCACGTTTTGAAACCCTCTGAAACCGAAAAACAGGTTTTTACGAATGTGTCTGTCTGTATGTCTGACTGTGAACACTATAACTTTCGAAAAAATTAATCTATTAGATTACCCTTTGGCACACTCGTTAAGTGTCCTAAACTAAAGGTCAAGTTCGTTAGCCAGCCATTTTGGATGAAAATTTTAAAAAGTGGGCACATTTTGAATATTTTTTATACCACTTTTTTGAAATTTCAAAAATTCTCTGTAGGGTTATTTATAGCATTCAAAAAGTTGAACAATTTATCTGGATGACTTTTTTTGAAAAATCAAAAATTACTAGAGTTAGAGCATTTTCAATATCCAAAAGATAAATTAAAATGAACATTTTAAGCCAAACAACGCATGATACGAAAAAAAGTCAAGAGAAGAAAAACGTTGCTTTTCGAAATCCCTACAAGATCATGATAACAATTTTTTTTAATTTGGTCGAAAAGTTGAAAATTCCAAATTTGATCGTACCAAAAATTTTTGAAACCACATTTTTTCAAGATTTAAAAATTCTATGTACGGTTGTTCATAGTACTCAAAAACTCAAACAATTTATCCCTATGACTTCTTTCTCTGAATAGAAAATCATCAGAGTTAAGGCATTTTCAAACTCCAAAAAACAAACTAAAATGAACATTTTAAGCCAAAGAACACATGATATCAAAAAAAGTCAAAAGAAGAAAAACTTTACTGTTTGAAGGCCCTATAGGATTATGATAACAACTTTTTTCAATTTGATCAAAAAGTTGAACATTCCAAATTTAATCCTACAAAAAAAAATTTTTTGCTTCAGTCGTAAAAAATAACATTAAAAAAAAAAATGATAAATTTTTTTGAAAAAACGACACAAGGTATACACTAAAATTAACAGACAAAACTTGTTCGCCTAAAAAGATCTATCAATTTATTATCCATCATTTTTCAATAGGCAGAGTAGATTTTTTTCATAAATAATTAGATCAAAAATAAAAAAATTAAATTTTTAGATTAGGCTCCTATATAGAACCCTATATAGGCTCCTGTATTAGACCCTATGCAGATGCGCAGTAGGTTTTATTTAATCGTAAAAAACAACATTAAAAATAAAAAATTATAAAAACAAGGAAATAAGAATTAGTATGATTCAATTTTAATGCATATTATGAATTGTAATAATACACATTTATTGAAATGATACATATTTCAGAGCAGCTTAGAATACAATTTAAAGCAAATAAGAAACAAATACAAAAGTAATCATGATAAATACAATTTGCTTTTTATTTGTCATTTTTTAAATAAGTAATCCCAGGCAGAGTTACATAAAAAATGTATTATAATTGATATAAAAGTGTTGTGTATAATGTAGAAAAGTTGACACGTTGGACAAAATCGAGTGCGAAGCACGAGATACGTGATAAGAATGTGTCCGTTAAAGCCAAAAGAGCTTTAACAAAAGAGAGTTCAAAATCACAAAATTACAGTTGTCGGTCCGTTCACCTTTGATTTTAAAAGGTCTGTGCCCGAATGCGGAAGAACTGCAAAGGTCAAGTGCGGAGTGCGATTGTCATCAGTCGCGTGCCGTAGGTGCGCTCAAACTCTCTTTTAACGAAAGAGAATTCACAGTTACAAAACTACAGTGGTGATGTTTTGAGACCTAATTTTAAAATTTTTACGCAAGAGTATGCGAAAATATAAAGACCGAGCGCGTAGCGCGAGGTAAATACATAATCGAGCGCAAAGCGCAAGAAGCAACAGTTGGCTGCCTGATTTTTAAATTGGGCTTTCAATTTTTTTTATAAATAATCAAATATGAGAAAAAAAATCCAATTTTTTTCTATTTAACTTTCTCGGTGCTCGTCAATAACATGGAAAAAGTTTAAATTACCTGAGTTTTTTTAAGAGTAACATTAATTAAAGATATTCTAATAAACGAGACAAAAATGTTATAAACAAATTATTTGGTGAGAGAATGTTTTTCACGATTTTCCACAATTTTAAGTTTTTTGAAGTTATATTGCAAAAAATTTGGATAAAAACAGTATAATGATGAAAACATTTTTTTTGGGGATTATAATTTTTAATAATATAAACAAATATATTAATCAGGCATTTTTCGATAAAAAAAATGTTTTTTTTCTATGTGATTTTTTAAATTAGCAACTTTATGCTAATTTAATAAAACTTCATAATTTCTTGATTAATCTTATGTTTTTTAACAAATTTAATAAACAAATTCATTATTCGGGCATCATTTGTCGGCCAAGAATTCGATTTTTTTCAATACTAGTCCTTACCGTTGCGAGCTTCATCCCAATTTTAAAAAAAAATCATTATTCATTGATCAACTTTATGACTTCTATAGAAAATTGTAATCAAAAAATGCATTTGTTTAGAACATCATCGAAATGATTAAGTATGATTGTTAATGAAATTATCATTAAGTTCCCAATTAGAAAGACTGACAAACAAATTTCCTTCGAACGATGCGCCCGAATAATGCATTTCTTTGTTAAATTTATTTAAATAATCATAAAATTTATCAACTAATCATGAATATTGCAGAACTTACTAAAAAGAGACCAATTAAAAATTCTGACATCGAAAAAAATAATAATTTATCCGTGGACAGATTCACCATGAATGCATTTGTTTTTATCAAATTTGTTTTAAAAAAACATAAAATTTATCAACTGGTTATGCATGTTGCTGAAATTCTCATAAAGTTCTCAAATGAAAGAACTGTCATCGAAAAAAACTAATTTTTCGGCCATTAAATGCCCGAATAATGAATTTGTTTATTGATGTTGTTTACAAAAATCATAAAATTAATCAATAAATTATGAATTTTTCTATAATTCTCACGAAGTTCCTAATTTAAGAAAATAACATGGAAAAAAATGAATTTTCCTGTCGAAAAATGGCTGATTAATGAACTTTTCAAATTAAATTTGTTTATAAAATTCAGGCGATTTTAACAATTTTCATGTTATTGTCGAGCACCAGGAATATGCAATAAAAAAATGGCCATTTCTGATGTCCTATTTGTTTACTCATAAAAAAATCGAAAGCATATTTTAAGAATCAGGCTTGACAACGCTCTTAGAAATCTCATCAGATTAAAAAAATTTTGTTGTGTGTAAATCGGTCCATACTTGTAGGCTGAACGTTATTTTTAACCAAATACAATAGCCCAGAAAAACGTTTAGTCATTTAAAAGATCGAATCTATCAGATTATTTAAAAATTCATTTTAAAACAGTATTTTCAGTCGCTGGTTCTAAATTTAATATAAGAATTAAAAAATTAGAAATGGCGAATCAAATAAAGCGACCACAGATTAAACAAATTATCGAATTTAAACAAAAATGTTAAGCGTAACGTATTAATTATTTGCTAACACTAATACAGCAAAGTTGAGATAAATAATAATTTTTTTAAATTTAATTGTCATTTTACACTCATTCATGCTATGTTGGTAACGAGTGCCCGAACTCTTCTACGCATGCGTCGCGATCGGTCTCTGATTCGTTGCTGTTCGCGCGCAATTTGAAATGCTAAAAATAACATTTTCATTGTTTATTATGAATAATGTCATTTTAACTTATATGAATTTTTATTAGACCGATATTAATGAATCTTGATAAAAATAAAAATTTATTAAGGTAAATATTGTTATTAAGTTTAAATTTATTATGGTTGTTTTCGCTAAATATATAAATTTTTGTATTAATTAATATGATTCTATTAAAAAACAAAATTGTGAATGCATTTTAATATTTAAATAAACTTTAAATAACAAAATATTGGAATAATGAAAAATATGCAAGAAAAATACAAATTAGTAACAAAGGATTTTTTATTTACACAGTATGCACTTAATAAATTTTCATTTTTATCAAAATTCATTAATATCGATCTAATAAACATTTATATAAGTTAAAATGACATTATTCATAATAAACAATAAAAATGTTATTTTTTAGCATTTCAAATTGCGCACGAACAGCAACGAATCAGAGACCGAGTGCGACGCATGCGTAGAAGAGTTCGGGGCACTCGTTATGAGCACTGCATTCATGTCTAAAAATGAAAGAAAATAAGCAATCAATCATTTTCAAGTTAATGACTGAGTGATAAATATTTTAAATATTTCATTCAAACGCACGTGAAAAATTAAAAATATATTTTTGTACCTGAAGTAACTGCCAACCAAACAGGATTTCATTAAATAATTAATAACAATTTACTTGATAGATACTCTGACTATTACTGTTTGAATTAGACGGCTACAAACAAAGTGAAAACGAACTTTAGAACTACGATATTTTAGTAGAAATGAACAACAGGATAGGATATCAATTGAACATTAAAAATCTGAAAATTAAATATATAATTTGAAATGTTAACAATCATTTATTAAAATTTACTAAAAAAAGAAACTAAACAGTTTCCTCTAAAAAGAGGGCTTGCAATAATAATGTAACAATAATAAGGCCGTGGTTACGTGCACCGGATAACTGTTTTTTCGGTACAGGCAATAATAATGTGACCTAAAATAAAACAAGGGGCGGAAATATTTAGATATCTTCCTTATAAATAAATGTAATATTAAAATATTTACGTTCCTCGCTTTTATTTAGTGTCACATTATAAGTATTATATAAATTTTGCAAGCTCCCTTTTCAGAGGGAAATATTTTCTTTCTTTTCAGTACATTCTAATGAAATCTTATTCGGAATTTTCTTCTAGATTATAAATGGATTTTTTTAACTTTCATTGGTCAGAAAATTGGTGCTGAGACATTTCCAGAAAAAAAACAGGAAATAATTAAAGATTAAACGTACAAAACTACCCATTAAGTAACACGTAAAATATTCGATTATTATATTGAGATTTGGAAGTACAAATGACAGGAATTTTCTGAGAAAAGTTGACGGATAATGAAGAATGCTGTCGTAATTGAATATTTTTATTATTGCTAATGTTGCAAAAGTAGGAAACATAAATTATGTGTATTGTATGTATAAATATGTACATATATAAATATGTGAATTTATGTTATTCGACGTCATCTCATGTTAAGTGAGAAATTTTCTTTTCTGAAAATATTAGCTGAGTGCATTTAAATTTGGCAAATAAAACAGATATAACTTTTGTTCGCTAATTTTTTTATACCAATTTTAACTTTTTGCTTATTGCATTAATACAGGTAGGCATACGTTTCAATGCTTTTTGGTGCCTGCCGAGGCGGACCATTTTGTGTCCAATAAAAATTTATTTTTACTAAATGGCAGCCTCGCAAAGTAAAAAAATCTATAATTTTATTTTGAATAAAGAAAAAACTGCAAAGAAAATTTTTGAATAATGTCCTCCGTTGTAACGGTTCTAATATTCAGTAGAAGTCGTGCGAAGAAAGCAACAGACCGCAAGACCGATAGTTACAAGAGTAGGGTCGGTTAAAAAAAATAAAAATTTCGTACAATATTATTTAATCAAATTTTAAGACGATGTATTTCCTTCGTTATATCATTACAAGAAAATGAAACAAAAATATTTAAAAAACCATTCAAGATATGCAATCTTACTTCATGTTTAAATATTTCTTTTCATTACACTTAATTTTTTATTTGTTGCGTACATTATTCGAAATGCGGAAAAGTCCTAGACAAATTGTGTCCCTTTCTGAATCCTTTCATACAATAAGGGAAGAAAATGTGCAAGTTTTACTAATTTGAGGATAAGATCGGTTTCAAGAAAACGTCAGTGAAAAAAAATATTCAGTTTTTTATGCGTCTTATCATAATTAAATAGATTATAAATTATATGTACTGGTTACCAGTAGTAAGCAAGTACTGCCGTTTTGACAATACACGTAATAACAATGTGACTAAAAATAAAAACAAGGGGCGGAAATATTAAAATATCTTCCTTATAAATAAATGTAAAACTAAAATATTTACGTTCTTCGCTTTTATTTACTGTCACATTATAATTATTATATTACTTGTGCAAGCTCCCTTTTAGAGGGAAATATTTTATTTCTTTTTAGTTCATTTTAATAAAATCTCATTAGGAATTTCCTTCTGAATTACAAATGTATTTTTGATACATTCTTCGCAAATTAAAAAAAAAACGGAATTTATTTAAAATAAACGTGTAGAACCCATTATTTCGTGTAGAAATTTCGTTCTGGCCCTGACCGGGGCCAGATCGGAAATCCCGCTCAGGGCCAGATCGCGCATGAAATACACGCCCAGACCAGGGCCAGGTCGGGAAACCCGATCAGTACCCGATCAGTTTCATCATAATCCATTTTATGAGTTTAGCAAAAAAAGCGATTTATAAATTACAGTATATTATTTATTTTAAACTGAAATAACATAAATTTAGTGCATGGTCCTCTACTTTCGACAGCCACCCCAATCTTTGGAATTTGCGGTAATGGTTCCACTGTTTCTTAGAGCCTCATATTCCGTGATTTCAAATTTAGCACAAATAGTAACTAAAAAAATATATATAATGGAATCAGTATTTTAAGTTCAAATTAAAGTAAGAAGGGTAAGTAAAAAAACAAGGTTAAGAAAAAATGGTTAATTATACTTTTCAGAAACGTAGGATTGTTGTACAGGGTATAAGTTATCAGAAAAACTTTCGTTTTATATGAAAAAGGTTAAATAATAACCAAGAACATTTTATTAAACAATTATTATTTCTTGCACAATTTTTGACAAAAAGATTCCCCAAACCTTTTCGAACGTTTCCAAAAAAATTTCAGTTTTCTCTTGAATAATGAAAATTATCAAAAATTTTAAAGCTGAGAAACATTATAGACAAAAAAACGATTACAGGAAATGAAACAGGTTGCATAAAATATTTCTGGATGTTTAAAATTTCTTGCATAAAAAATAAATCTTTTTCTATCAAATTATAACATCTACGATAATTTTACAGTTTTTAAAAGTATAATTAACCTAAAAATGACCACAATAGCCACGTGCAGCAAAGAAAGTAAGCTTAAACTAGTAGCAAAATTAGATTTGTATGCACCTTAGTTGAGCATATATAGAACAAATTATGCTTTTTATTCGCAAATAAATGCTCTTCCTTATGATATTATAAATCGATGGTTGAGTATTCTGTAGAAAATTCTTCTAATAACACAGATGCTTTGCTTCACAAAGCCAAATGAAAAGATGGTGGTTGACTTGACTGCCGTGTTCCTAACGAAAGCTGCTTACTCAACTGCGCATGCCTTGCACGCGGCATCTGATTGGTTGCTATTCGCGCGCAATTTAAAA
Source organism: Belonocnema kinseyi (assembly GCF_010883055.1). Classification (NCBI taxonomy): domain Eukaryota; kingdom Metazoa; phylum Arthropoda; class Insecta; order Hymenoptera; family Cynipidae; genus Belonocnema; species Belonocnema kinseyi. The sequence continues at coordinate 22,392,269 of NC_046657.1, read as the reverse complement.
CGATAAAAAATATTACTTTGATCGTTTATAATGAATAATGGCATTTCAACTTTAAAAATTTCGATTAGATCGAAATTAATGAGCCTTGATAAAAATAAAAATTAATTGAATCCATATGCTGTCAACAAAAAATCTCCTTTACATTATTTACAGAATATGTATTTAATTAACTTTTATTTTAATCAAGATTCATTAATTTTGATCCAATGAAAATTTTTATAAGTTCAAATACCATTATTTATAATAAAGAAGAAGAATGTACTTAGTGCGACGCATGCTCAGTTGAGTATAGAGCTCTCGTTGGGGGCACTGCTCGATTGGTATTTTAATATTATTTTAATTTTATTTATTATTATTTTAACATTCGAATTGCACTGCATTATGAGAAAATAATAACCAGCACTAAATCTGTGAGCGCGCGGAGAGGGCTTTTGAGTGGGAAATCGGTTTGGCCGGATCGGGCTCAAGTATGGGCCACAAAGTTCTACCGATCAGGGTCAGATCCGAAAGCCCTATCGGGGCCAGATCCGTATTACGTACGAAATCGGGTGACTTCTGCACGGAATATTATAGATTTAATCTGATTGAAATGTTTCCTTCCAAATTATATTATCATAATTAAAATATAATTTTGCAAAGTTTTTTCTGACGTATTTTGTAAAAAATTACATTTCATAAGTCTAAAATTGTTTATTTATTGTTAGCCACCGAGCACGAAAATCAACCGTCTCAAATAGTGCTGTGTGATGCAATCCAATAATCGTTTAAAAAATGCTAAAATGCTAAACAAGCAAAACAGGTTCAATTAGTCAATGCATAATCGAATAAATTAAATTAAATCAGCTCAAACATTTATACGCAATGCGGATAAATAATTAAATATTTTGAGATTACGAACACGATCATTATCGCTTTTCATGTATCTATTTATTAATTAATTGATTATTAATAATTAATTTAACGTTGGCGTTTGGAATATTTGAAAGATTTTTTTCAATTTAAAATTTAAGCTTATTTTAAAAAAATGTATGGTTTTGAATCAAGTATAAATAAGTTGTAGCTCAAAATTTGGATAGAAATGAAGCTATTGGTTTTAATATTAAGAGCCTATAAGGAAAAGGACTTCAAGGTCCAAAATCTTTTTATATATAAAACAATTTCAGTGAAACCCTTCAATAGCTCTCCTTTCTATATTTGTTGTTTTTTTAGCTTACTTTTTTTGTTATTTATTATTTAATCGAATGTACAATGTCAAACTTGGCAATTTCAACAATAATATATTTTTCTCTCTTTATTACGCAAAGCTTTCTGCATCATAATTAATATAATTTCACTAAAAAATACAAACATTTGGTTCATGATAGCATTACTGGTATTATAACGAATCGTCTCGTCGTCCCTAAATTCGAGATGAGTAGACAATTATTTTTCAAGCGATTGGCTCTTCTTTTTCTTCAACAAATATTACAGTAAAATTTGAACATTTTCTGGTGGAAAGAATTATTTTTCATATTAAATCAAGTGATGGACACGTAAATAAAAATATTTATCTGTAAATCGATGTTGTTGATACGCTGTTGGTGTTATTTTGTCTGATTTCTTTTTATATTCTACAGTGGTTATTTTCTTATGGAGATGACTTACTTCAGACAAAAAACTTAAAGGAATAGATGTTAGATCCTTTATTGGAGATAAAACTTTCAACGTTTCGAGAGTATAACATTCTCCTCATCAGGAATAAAGCTTCATTAAGGTCGATTTAAGTTGTAAAATTAAAAGAACCATCCTCTCAGGTTCTAATTCTCAATTAATTAGTCTGTTAAAAAAAATAAATAAATGAAAACATTTTTTATAATAAAAATATTCTGACAAAAATTTGACATTTTGTTACAAATAAGGTTAGAAAATATAATTCAATTGCTATGTTACCTAGATGTCATTTTTTAATGTTTGTTAAAAGATTGTGTTATAAAATATTCGGTTAGGATTAATGTTTTGTCAAAATTGTGAAGAATTCTCAATTGTATATCAGTAAAATCATTTTAAAAATGAAGGAGAAGTTTGCCTTCTCCTCCATTTTAACGTTTGGTATTGAGAAGAGAAAATAGAGAGAGATGGTGTACAAAGAATAAGATACCAGTAGTGTAACTATAATTTCGGAGTATAAGGTTCAACAGGAAAAAATATGGAAGTTGAATGTAATTGATAAATTCATCTAATTGATTATTTAACTAGTAAGTATAGGAGTATGAAAAAATTGAAAATCAAATTAAAGAATCTAAGATTATGTTATATAAAGAACTATAATGTTTGAGATCAGTTACCACATTCAGGGATTTATCACCTCCATTCTTAAGGGCATGTGATACTTCCTCATGTGGTCAATCGGGTACAGTTCCCCCGGCTTTTTTTCCACAAAAATAAAAATGTTTAAAAACTGAATTTGGAGATGCTATAAAATATCATAACGGGTGTCCCCGGACTCTTTTTTGAGGGATAATAACAAAAAAAATGTATTATGCTAAATAAAAATTTCATGCATTATTTTGAGGTTACGTCGTTTTTCATCTCTGCCTTTCCGATAATTTAAAAATTATTGGTGAAATAAAATTTTTTGATTGCCTGAAAACAAGGTTAGTTCCGAGAGATTCGTAACTATGTTTGTTTGTAAGTCCAAAGTCTTCGGCCAAAAATATTGTGTAGTTTGGAAGTAACGCGCTGGTGAATTGTAACACACATAACCTCGAAATATGCACACTTTGTTAGCAAAATCAAAAAAATAAAAAAAAAAATTAAGCACAAAAAAAGTGTGCGGGGACATCCGTTAGCATGCTCACTATCATTTCCCAGAGTTTGCCAACAAAATATTACTTATCCTAGGAAAAAAGCCGGGGAAATCTAACACTGAAAAAATCGATACTAATTACAAAGCGCTATGCAAATTAATCACATTTTGCTAAATTCAAACTTTTTTGAAATAACCTACAAAAAAGTGTGTGGGGACGTCCGTTATCATGTGCGCTATCATTTCCCAAACTTTTAAGACAAAATATTTATTATTTTAGAAAAAAAGCTAGGGGAACCTAAAACTGGTAAAATCGACAATTTTCTAAGTATCTCATGCCCTTAATGAAGAACATTTCAGCTACCAATCTTTTAAACTGATTAGGCTCATGGTATAGAATTTGAACATTTCTCCAGTTTATTTCATGAACAGTGTAAAAACTCTGAGAATAGAGACATGCTCAGGCATAGAATTATAATTTCATCACAACATTTTATGAAAAGAAGAGAAATTTCATCTGTTGACAGAATATTAAAAAAAAAAAATTTCATTAAATCGAACAAATAATTACTTATAACACATGCAAATAAAGGCAATGTTACAGTTATTCTTAATAAGGATTCTTATATTAATAAAATAGATAAATTATTAAATGATATCACAGTATATGGAAAGTTAAATATTAATCCAGAAATTAAACTGAAAAGAGAAACTTTTAAAATATTAGACTTTTGGGGAACTAGGGGTTATTTGGGAGAAAAAATAGAATGAAAGGATATTGTGGTTCACAATACAAACATCCCAAGAATATATGGTTTACCCAAAATATGTAAACCGAATTGTCCTATGCGTCCTATTGTTTCTTTAATTAATTCTCAAAACTTTTAAAATGGCAAAACTTTTTAATAACATATTTAACGAATCCTTAATAACTCCAAAAACAGAAGTAAAAAATTCTTTCGAATTCAAAAACATAATCACTAAACGAACGGTTCCTCTAGATCACATTATGGTTTCATTAGATGTTTCATCTTCATTTACAAATTTTCCAATAGAATTAGTTCAAAATAGTGTTCTCAGTAGATAAATAAATATAAAAAATTATACTGACTTACCATTAAATGAATTTGAAAAAGGAATAGAATTGTTAATGACGAAAACAGTTTTCCAATTTAACAATGATTATGTATGTGTAATTTTTGTTTGTTTGTAGACCTTACGGTCTTCAATTGTTGAAAAAATATATAATAAACGAAAATTACTGAAAAATTTCGTTTATTCAACATTTCGACGTTTCGGCATCACTGTGTGTCTTTTTCAAGAAATCATGTCAATGTTATCAAGTCAAATATTAAAAATAAAAATAAAAACCAGTAAAAACTCCAATTTTGATAACAAGTGAAAAAAATAATATTTTCTAAAATATAAAAGAAGATAAAAACCTCAAAATTTAAGAGGTTTTAATTATAAGACTACATCCTTATGAAAAAGAAAAACAACTTTATGATAGTTATGGACAGACGACGAACATATGACAAAGTAGATATAGGACATACATTAAGGCGGTAAATTTATTAGTACAAACTAAGGCATAATTTAAAGGAACCGCAAATGAGAAAAGCGCGCCAAAGCACTGGATTTTGAATTTCAACTTATTTTATGATACTTTGATATATTTTATTAACATTCATAATTTCTGTTCGTAAATTAATAGAAATATTACGATATTTATTTATAAATATGGATTCCAATATTCGCTCGGTGTGTTTTTTTCTTTGGCTAGAATTTTAATATTGTTGAAATCGAAATTAAAATAATGGTCTAAATTCCAACAATGTTGTGATAGACGTGATAGATGTGTTTGGAGACTCTTGCTTTTAGTCTTCTCCCTGTTTTACTAATATAAACTTTTTCACAGCAATTACATTTTATGAGATATACAATACCAGATATATTATCAGTAGTATCAATATCTTTTGGATTAGGTAAAAATTTTTTGAGAGTGTTATTGTTTTTAAAATAAACATTTATGTTAAATTTCTTTAGTGAATTTCTCAACCTTTCAGAGAATCCCTGAACATACGGTTGCGTAACTTTTAAATCTGATTTATTATACGTGTCAATCCAGTTATTTTTCCTGCTGGAACCATTATAGATTTCATGAATTCTTTCTATAATAATACTATTTATCAAAGTAAGCAGATAATTATTTTGAATTAATGTGATTTTTATTTTGTCCAAATTTTCTGTTCTAAATTTAATGTGACTTACTTTACACATTTATCAATTAAAATATTTATTAGGACAACCTTTTAACATTACAAATGATGGGAATCCAAATTAAGATATCTGCCAGACCATGAATCTTGTTTAAACCAATTATTAATCAACTCACCTTTTGGTGTTTTTATAATTTTTAAATCAAGATAATTTATTAAATTATTTTGTTCTAGTTGACATGTAAACTGTATGGATTTTTCAATGTTATTAAAAGTATTAATGAAATCGTCCATTTTGTCTGTAGGAACAATAGCTAAAATATCATCCACGTATCTTTTATATAAAATTGGTTTGAAATTCAATTTGTTTAAAGCTCTTTTTTCCACATTTTCTAAAACCAGATTCGAAATTATAGGAGACAGCGATGAGCCCATAGGACAACCATTTAATTCTTTATAATATTTCCCATTAAAAGAGAAAGTTATGTTAATAAAAACAATTCTAGTAGCGACTAGAAATTCATTTTTTGTTATTTTTTTTAAATTATGATTTTGTGTTAATTTCTCTTCATCACAGTCCAATGCAAGATATAATGGTATGTTGTCAAACATTGCAACAACATCCAATGAAATCATTTAATGCGTTGGAGGAACTGTAATCTTTTTAAAATTATCTTTTAAATTCCAGCTATTTTTAACAAAAGATTCTGTGTTTCCCGAAATCGGTTTTAAAACATAAGAAATATATTTGGAAATATATTTTTCAGTAATTCTCGTTCATTATAAATTTTTTCAACAATTGAAGACCGTAAGACTTACAAAAAATTACACATGCATATTTATATTGACGATCGAAGAAAGGATTGATTTGATTTTTGTCGAATCTGATTAAGAATTGACAATGATTATTATAGACAGGTTCATGGTACTCCCATGGGCTCTCCAATTTCACATATTTTGACAAATTTTGTAATGCAAGACTTAGAAAATACTGTTATTAATAATTTAGATTTTAATCTACACACATTTTTTAGATATGTCGATGACATTTTCATGATTTTACCAAAAAACAAATTAAAGTACGTGTTATCAAAGTTTAAGTCTTATCATTCAAGACTAAAATTTACTTATGAAATGGAAACTGATAATTCTTTACCTTTTCTAAATGTTAAAATCATAAAAACTAATGATAGAACTATCATTGCGTACTGGTATAGGAAGGGCACTTATTCAAGTAGATATATAAATTTTCTTTCTAACCATCCAAGTCAACATAAAATAGCTACTGTTAAAAATTTATTTGACACTATGTATAAATGATCACATGAGTCTTTTCACAGAACTAATATTGTTATAATTGAAAATATTTTGTTTTAAAATAATTACGCTAAAGAATTTGTTCAAGTACAAATTAAAGACAAATTAAAAACATTTCAAGAACACGATACATCACACTTAAATTTAGGAACAGTAAATTATTTTGAGTCCAAATTTTTCGTGTCTATTCTTTTCCATGGTAGTTTATCGTTTGAAATAAAAACAATTCTGAAAGATTTTTATATGAAAGTGATAGAAAAAGACCAGGTTCAGACTGGTCATGAGGTGGACTGGATAAATGTTCAAGTTCTAAACCATGAACCTAATAAATTTAAAAGATTGGTAGCTGCCCGCGTAGAAATCTCCCCGGTTGGCCCTGATACAACAAGGTTTCTGGCCGAATTCCGGCCAGGCTACCCCTGTCTGGGTTTCATGTACAGAAACCGGGCAGGAGCCGGCCGGGCAACATTTTTCTCGAATCACGTAGTCCGGGGACGGCCGGTTATTGGCTGGGCCAACCCTTGTTATATCCCATGGTCAGGAGCCAGCCGGGCACTGGTCAGGTTAAGGGGGGAGCCTGCTTTAGAGCCTTCAAAAAATCGATTTTTTCGAGAATTTTTTTGGAAAAGAATGAAATATCCGACTGAAATGAAACTTCCAGGGTTTATTATAACACATTTCAACAGTCTTCTCAAATTTTTTCATTCAAATACAGATCATATTATGCCTAGTACAAGCATTTGGCCGAGGCGCCTCCACTATGCACTTGTCGTGCGGCGGGACAAATGCAGATCGCAATTTCCACCTGAAACAAAAAATCAGAAAAAAATGTTATTCTTCAATAGTGTAGCTTCTAGTTAAACCAAGAAAATTCAATAATAAGTGAAAAATTGAATAATTTCTCGCTAGATGAACAAAAATTTTCACTTTAGATTGTTTTACAAAGTGGGTTAATCTCAACTTTCTGAAGTTTTTTTAGGTTCAACTTGAAGAAAATTTTATACTGAATACAATCCATTTTGTCTCGTTGCGATAGGACGTTTAGTTTTTTCCCTATCTTTCCCGCCAATTAAGAAAAATCGTGAAAATGGAAAACCGAGAAATCGCGCGTCAAAGTTTTCGTATATAAAAAATCGTAATTTTATACAACTTACCACATAAGTATGCTAATCGGCGATTCCTGGTCCATATAGTTGCAAGATGTTCACGTACCGAAACACAAAACAAAACTGAACTCAAATGCTAGTATAGCTTGGCTCAAGCCGACTCTGCGCGCGCTCCTAGCGACCCGGCCGATCGTATACCTGCTCGACGCTTACTCACTATTCCTTTTGTAACTCCAAAAATATTTCGAGGATGCTTCTAAAATTTTATGGACACATTCTTGGATAGTTTAGGAAGACATTTATGCACAAAAAAAATCGATTTTTTGAAGCCTCCAAAGCAGGCTCCCCCCTTAATGTTTTTGTAGAAATTACACATTTTATAAGAGCCGTGATATTATCAAAGACGTAATTATGGATGCTAGATGATTTATTATTTAAAAATTATAATTGAGAGATTTATCAGATCAGTGAAACGGGAATGAGCTTTTTTAAATTCTTTAAAAAAAATATCAAACTTTTTCGAATAATTTAACTTCTTAAATTACACTGTTATCGATTGGGCTATGTGCAACAACAGAAATGATACAATAATTATCAATTTCTCTATTTTCAGACAATGTGTAGCCTGTACACTTTCAAATTTACCGCCATATATAGCGCCTACTGAGTCTGGCTTCTGCATAGACACTCAGTAATTTTCAGTTTCACACCTGGAACCAAGATGCTCCTTGCACTTGAGGTTGCACTCCTTGCACTCCTCGAAACTTGAGGTTAAAATCAACCTTGTTTCAGTAATTAATTAGAAAACCCCACTTATTTCCTGAATAATTATTATTTGAAATTAAGTTATACTATTGTGTACACAGTTGTTTCTTTCTTCCTTCCTAACCTTAAATCACCACGTGGTGTCCAAATTTCTATGAGATTCTATTATCGGGGATTAAAATTCTACTCCAATTTTCTTGCCAGAATTGGTTCACTTGATTTAACTTTTAAAGTTCCCCGTAATCTTTGCGATGAGCCTTAAAAGACAAAACAAGTTATCAATTTCTTGCCAGAAGCAACATTTTTTAACTGCTTTGTGGCCGGATTACCCGACCGGATCCCGACCGGTATTAAAGTCGGGATCCGACCAGTTTACCGTGACGTTTTTTAGCCGGCTCCCGGCCGGATTCCCCGACCAGCGCCCGGCTTAAAGCGGGGCTATCCGGCTGGAACCCGGCCGGATCCCTGATTGGATTTCTACACGAGTGAAATGTTTTTTATTAAGAATGGAGGTGATAAATGCCTAAATGTAATTACTGATGTCAAACATTATAGTTCTTTATATAACATAATCTTAGATTCTTTAATTTGATTTCCAATTTTTAAATACTTCTCTTCTTACTAGTTAAATAATCAATTAGATGAAATTATGAATTATATTCAACTTCCATATTTTTTTCCATTGAACCTTATACTTCGAAATTATAGTTACACTAATGATGTCTTATCCTTTGTACACCATCTCTCTCTATTTTCTCATTTTCAATACCAAACGTTAAAATGAAATTTCTGCTCCTTAATTTTTAAAAATGATTTTACTGATATACAATTGAACATTCCTCACAATTTTGACGAAACATTAATCCTAACCGAACATTTTATAACAAAATTTTTTAACAAACATCAAAAATGACATCCAAGTAACATAACAATTGAATTATATTTTCTAACCTTATTTGTAACAAAATGTCAAATTTTCTTTTTTTTGTTCTCATGTTTAATTTTAATAACTATCTCATTAAATTTCACAATATTTTTATTATAAAAAAATGTTTTCATTCATTTTTTTTTAACAGACTAATTAATTGAGAATTAGAACCTGAGAGGATGGTTCTTTTAATTTTACAACTCAAATCGACCTTAATGTAGTTTTATTCCTGATGATGAGAGTGTTATATTCTCGAAACGTTGAAAGTTTTATTTTCAATAAAGCATCTAAAATCTATTCCTTTAATTTTTTGTCTGAAGTAATTCATCTCCACTAGAAAATAACCACTATACAATATTTATCTGGTCAGATGTTTCAGAAACTCTCAATTGTTATTGTGTAGTAACAAAAATGATTAAATAATTTAAAAAGTGGTATTGTTCCATGGGAAAAAGTTATTTTTCCTACTCAATCACCTCGCAAATAACTCAACCGTAATAGTCTGATAAAAATGTAATAATTATAAGTTAATTTAAGTCATTATAATTATCAAATATATATTTCAATATATTTTTTATATTTTTTAGTTAATTTATAATTTTTTTTTGCTAGCAATACTAAAGATCTTATTCTTATAATTTATTGTGACTCTCAATCACCTACATGACTGTTTAATATACAAAATTTCATTCATGAATGATAAAAATGTTTATATTGACTTATTAATCGACAATATTTAGTATTTTCTTTCTGAGTTGAATTTGGCTTTTGCACACTTTTTGAAGGCCTAAAAAGAAAACACGTGTTCATGAAGTAACTATTTTGGATGAAAATTCAAAAAGTTTAAGCATTTTTAAATATTTTAAAACCATCTTTTTAAGATTTAGAAATTCTAAGGACGGCTATTTATAGTACTTGGAGACTCGAACAATTCATCCTAAAAACTTTTTTCGATAAAAAGAAAATAATCAGAGTGATAGCATTTTTAAAATCCAAAAAAGCTGACGAAAATGACCATTTTAAACCAAACCACGCACATAATAAAAAAAGTAAAGAGAAGAAAAACGCTGATTTTTGAAAGCACTGCAATTTTATAGTAACAACATTTTGAATCTTGAGAATTCAATGAATTCCGTGAATTCCATAAAATCTGTGAATTCTATTAATTACATGAATTACATGAATTCTTTGGATTCCGCTAATTCCTGGGTTTCCGCGAATTCCGTGAATTCCACGAAATGCGTGAGTTCTGTGAATTCCATGAATTTGTAGAATTTCGTGAATTTGTTGAATTTCGTGAATTCGTCGAATTACGTGAATTTGTTGAATTCTGTGAATTCTAAGAAATTCTGTGAATTTCTGGAAGACTGCGAATTCCGTAAATTATTTAAATTCCGCAAATTATTTGAATTCTGCAAGTTCCTTCAACTCCATTAACTCTTTGAATGGCTTGGATTCCGTGCATTACCTGAATTCTTTAAATTTCTAAAATTCCTTGAAATACGCAAATTCTCTAAATTCCTTGAATTCCATGAATTTCATGAATTGAATTAAATCCGTGAATTGCGGGCTTTATATGTATTCCTTGTATTCTTCGAATTCCGTGATTTCTGTAAATTCCTTAAATTCCATGAATAAAATGATTTGAATTTTTTAAAATAATTTTCGGCTTCAAAAGGTGTCGAGGTGTGGACTTATTTTGTAAAATTCCGATACATGTGAGGTTTAAATGCACAGTGTGTATTTAAAAAAAATACTTTCAAGAATTGAATGTTTTTTAGTAGTGAAATTGTTTGCTAGACAAACAATTGATTTTATAAAATTGCTTGAACATTTAAAAATATGACAAAATTTTTATGCATAGCTACAAGAAGAGTAATTTTCGGGAGATTAATTCACGGCAAAACTCTTTGATTTTATTAGGCTTTAGCGCGAGAACTAAGATCTCGGAATCCTTGCTTTTAAAGCATAGGTTTCAAAGTTTCAGGTATTAGAGCACGCCCCTTCGCTCTCAAATCTTGAATTATATGCTTTCATATCACAGAGTTCAAGACTTTAATTCAAGTAAAAATATACTCAAATATTTAAGGCAGCCACTGCCAAGCCATCCATATTTATTTTAGGCCTTTTAAAGTTTAAACGCCTCATTTTTTTATGCTGGCTGAACAATTTTTTGCAGCCGGGAATTTTTTTTATTACAAAAAATTGAATTTTCAAATTTTTCTCAGGAACAACGAAAGATGATAAAACACGTTAGGGTTAAAGTTTTCATACCTACAACATTTCTAAAAAAGTATTTCTTCCTCTTGTATAGCTTACGAGAAAAATTCGAAAATTATATTTATCGGACAAAAAGTTCCCCCGGTATCATGAAAGGTTTACCTGGAATAAAACTGATAGGACTACTTTCGTATACAAACAGGAACTTTCAAAAATGATGAATTAAGTTAAATTTCCTCGAAAAAAACAACATATTTCGTCGCTTTGAGATTCGGGATTTTGAAGTATAGAATCTACCTGATTCATAATTCATTTGATCATAAATATTTTGCTTTTTATTCCTGATCTATAATTTTAAATAACAATTTTGTTAATTAAAAAGGAATAAAATTTAACAAATACAAAGAATTACCAGGAAGAATATTTGAAGTATATTTGACTAAATATGTAAGATATTTACTTGTGTGAATATTTATAAAACCTTCTGACAATAAATATAATTTGGAAAAAAATGAAATAATCAATTTCTCTGTAGTTTCAATTTGAACAAGGAAACTTTGATCGAATGTTAACGAATTTAGCAGTAAAAATATATCTGTCCTTTATTTTTTTTTTTACGATGAAGATTTGTAGAACGTTTTTGAATATTCATATCCTAAAGCAAAATTTCCAAAGAAATGCAAGAAGTGAATTTGGGTACACTGAAAGAAAAAAGATAAAAAGTTCCATTTACACTTGACGGGTGGACTTCAATACAAATAAGTCTAATGTGGTGTGATTGGTCTCTTTGTCAATGATGAGTGGATCCTGAATTCTCTAGTAATAAAATTTCTTCCAACTCATGGAAAACACAAGGGGAAAAATACAGCCTAACTATTTCTGGGTGTTTTGCAGGAATACAGACTATAGTCGAGAACTTCATGAAATAATAGTTGACAATGCATCCGTCAATACCAAATTTTTGAAAGCACTGTCGAATTTGAGGAACTCTATTTTCGGAACAAACTTTGCTTCTCCAGATCTTAACATTCGATGCTTTGCTTATATTCTAAAGTTAGCTGTACAAGATATGTTTAGAGAGCTGAAAATTGATGACTCAACTTATGAAATTGACGCGGAAAATGGTAAAGAGGATGGCGATGGAAGTGAAGCGTAGATAGAAAGTCTTGCAAAAGCTGGTCTTGAATTTGGTGAAGAATCCATCAAAAATGGTGAAGCCGATGAAGAGTGTAAAGTGATACCAAAACTTAGAAAACTCTTCACGAAACTAAAAAGGTCTGAAAAATTATGAGAAAAGCTGAAATGCTGCTGTGGCATTGTATAGGTGAAACGATGTTGTCTCCGAATGAAGATGTTATTAAAAGATCCTTGTTTAAAAAAAATTATTCATCAAGGAGTTTGAATGACAACTTCTAAATGAGGTTCAGAAATATCTACGTTACTTCAAAATACTCTCACAACTTCTTTCTGTAGGCAAGTACGTTACCTTACAGTCAGTCGTAGTAGGAATAAATTTACTTCAGGAAACAAAAGAAACTCCAATTATAAATTTATACCTGGAAAGAGGGAAAACTTTGATTGAAATCAAACTCACGGATGCTTTAAAATTGGTTCTGGACAAACTTCGAAAACACTAGAAGAAAATGAACTGGATTTATATCGTGGTGCTTATTTTGGATTCGAGCCACAAATTCGAGACATTTTCAGTGACGAAATTGAGGGAACAAATAAGGCGCTATTCACTCTGAAGTCGAACGTTTCTTACTTTAGAATTTATCGTGATGTTTGAACTAAATTACGTAAAACTATGAAAAGCATGAACTCGTAACGTTAAAGTCGTTTTAGCAATGACGAAGTTAGTAAAACTATATTTGAAGTCGTCAGAACGAATTCATCAAAATCGAGATCGAGTGGTATAAAAATAGTCGAAAGGGCGTCACGCTGCAATGTACCGGGGGTGTTAGTTGAAGTTTGCTGGTTTTACTCGTAGATGTCGCTAGAGATATCTATACATTTCTATGATTGTTCATCTATGTCATATTTTTCTATGGACAATAACCTTCAAAAATACACAATTTCATTCGGCCAAAATAATAGCATCATAGTTGTTTACCTAAGTGGATATGTCGAGTTTCGTTCCAAGTAAATCGCATTTGTGGCATTCGTTGCTTTTCTTATTTCATCAAAAGAAAAAATCAGTTGAAGCTCATCGATTGCTGGTAGAAACTTATGGTAAACATGCTCCAGTGATTAGAACATGTGAGACATGGTTTCGTCAATTTAAAAGTGGAGATTTCGATTTAACAGACAATGAACATCCTCGTGCAGTGAAAAAGTTCGAAGACGAGGAATTGCAGGCGTTATTGCATAAAGACCCAACCCAATCGCAACAGCAATTGGCACAAACACTAAATGTGACCCGGGGAGCAATTTGCCAATGCTTAAAAGCCATGGGAAAAATCCAAAAGTATGGAAAATGGGTACCACACCAACTGAACGATATACAAATGGAAAATCGAAAGACCATTTGTGAAATGCTGCTTGAACGGTTCGAAAGGAAATCTTTTCTGCATCGAATTGTCACGGGGGACGAAAAATGGATTTGTTTCGAGAACCCGGAGCGGAAAAAATTATGGCTTTTACCTGGTGAGGTCGGCCCATCGACTCCAAGGCCAAATCGCTTTGGCTGTAAGACAATGCTCTGTGTTTGGTGGGACCTGTGTGGTGTGCTGTACTTCGAGTTATTAAAACCTGGTGAAACGTTAAAAACAGATCGCTACCGACAACAAATTATCAATTTGAATCATGCGTTGATCGAAAAACGGCCGGAATGGGACCGAAGACATGGCAAAGTTATCCTACAATATGACAACGCATCGTCTCATACCGCAAAAGTGGTGAAGAACACATTAAAAGCATTTAATTGGGAAATATCATCGCACCCGTCGTACTCTCCAGACCTCGCCCTGCCCGACTATTACCTTTTCGCATCGATGAGACACTCACTCGCAGAGCAGCGCTTTCCAATTTTGAAGAAGATGAAAAATGGCTCGTCGAATGGTTTTCCACGAAAGAGAAAAAGTTTGTTTGAAATGGTATCCATGATTTGCCTTAAAGATGGGCAAAATGTGCAGAATCCAATGTTCAATAATTTGAAAAAAAATTTTCGAGGTTCCCTTGAGGATTAAGTGTTTTCTTTATTGAAAAAGCCGGCAAATCTCAATTAACACATCTGGTACAGTACGCGCTGAGTCAAGCCGAGTCATAAATGCAAAACGAAGTCAAAACGAAGTCCACAGTCATCGCTTCCCAGTAGGCACAAAATTTGGTGACGTCTTTACGACATCGTTACGACATATTTACGACATCCTATGTCCATGTCGTTTCGGTGTCTTTGCGATATCGTAAAGACATCGTCAGATCATACGACTTATTTACGATATCGTAAAGACACCTTAACGACATGGACATAGGATGTCGTAAAGTTGTCGTAACGATGTCGTAACGATGTCGTAAAGACGTCGCCAAACTTTGTGCCCACTGGGTTGAATTCGTAGAAGTCGACAACAATCACTTTGGGCCGTTTTCACCAACCTCGGTTAAAAATTTAATCCCCAGTTAAAGCTAGTTAGTCGTTCCAACACTTTTTAACAGCCGGTTAACTCGCATTAATCACTGTTAAATCTAACCGGTTAAGATTGGTCGAGTAGGGCGATTTATTCGCCCGTTAATCTAAAAAGTGCAGTGTCGTTGTCAAATATGGAGTTTTTGGCAGAAGTTCTGAGGTCGTCTGCTGACGAAGTGGAAGAAGCCACTTTTTAATTTAGCCGCAAAAGACCGCGAATTTTCAGAAAAAATAGTTAATTTTTTGATAAATTTGACGACGTTGATTTTCAAACGAGCAGCACCCTGAACTCTGAGTTGAAAATGTACATTGTATTGACGGTGGCCGTGTGGCAGCACCAGCTATGCAGTGTTAAAATGTTGAACGAAAATCGCGAAGTGCGTTTGTTTTGATTGTAAATCGGGATAAAAATGTAATCGGGAGCAGGACAAAGCTAACAAAATTCAATTTTTCAAACCACCAAATGATCTAAATATTACTAAATAATGGCAAATGCTATTTTGGGACGATATCTAACTGTAGTGTTGTGGCAACGGTGTTACATGTAAAGTGTATAGGTATATCTGCATGTTTTTAAAGTATTTTTCTTTTGAAAAATATTATTTATTGTTAATATTAACTGTGAACATTTGGCATTATTTAATAAATAATACAACAATGATATCTTAATATATTTTCAAGTTTTAAAAAATTACCTAAAATTATAAATTCTAGATAAATTTAATTACTTTTAATGAATTCATTTATAAAATTTCTTTTCGGTATAACTCTTTTCATGAAATGTAGCTTAAGATTTAGGAGAAAAAGTGAATTTTCAATCTAATTTTTCTTAAATTGTACACGAACTAAAGTGTCTTATTCTAAATAAGGAATCGCAACATAGGAATCAAGTTTTCAAAATAATTTCCAAATTGCTATTTTATCCATTTTACATTGACTTATTCTCGTCTATCAGTGCATTTAGGTTTTGAATTATTGATCACAATTAATTTCATCGAATCTACAGAAAAGTATAATTAATAAATGTTTATTTTCATTTCAAATGTTTAAATTATGTCTGTTAAAGAATAATTTAATGAAAATATAAATATAAAATTATAATATGAATAAAATATATATTATAATAGGAAAATATAAATTATTTTACAGTTTTGGATGACTGTAATGGAATAAATAATTAGATAAATAATAGTAGTTTTGAAAAGAATCAAAAATGATTAAAATCTTTAGAAGATTCGGAAAAATTTTTAATGAAATGTACATTTTTGATGATTTAGAATAAAAAATGAGAAGCCTTTTAAGAATTATTAAAGGTTTTAGGAGTACAATAAAATTGTCCTAAGATTCCTGTTAACATTTTTTATGATTTCTTTATTTTGAAAAAGGGATTTTAAACGAAAATTGAATCAAGATTACAAAAAAATTCTATTATGCTTAATAAATATTTTCAACTATTTAAACAATTCCATGTTATTTTTAAACTTGGGAAAAATTCCATTTTTTCAATGTAGATTGTTGAAGATTTTGAAAAAGGAAGCTAGATTGAAATTGCGGAAGGTTTCAAGCCAATAAAAATTTTTTCTTTAGATTCTTTAAATTTTCTTTAGAAAGTGAAACAATATTCTCTAGATTATTAGAAAATTTTAAAGTTATTTTCTGGAATAATCAAGACAATTTATTTTTGTTTTCCAGAATTAAAAAAAAATGGTACTTTAAAAAATTTCATGTTTAAAAAAATGAACTAAAATTACACATAGCCAACAAAATTTAATTAATGTTAATGAATTCATTTCTAAATTATTTTTTTTTCGTTATAACTATTTTTATGAAATTTAGCCTAAGATTTAAGAGGGAAAGGGAATTTTAATTATAGCTGTTTTTAAATTTAACATGAACCAAAGTTATTTCTTGCTAAAAAATAAACGTTTTTAAACATGATTTATAAAATCGATAAAAATATTTTATTTTTAATTATAACTGGTTTTTTTAAAAAGAACTTGAGGTAAATTTTTAAAATAAATATTTTACAATTTTTATTGTTTATTTAACAGTAGTTTTTACGTTTTAATGTATTTCTCTCTCACTTTAGGCAAAAGTTGCAATTATTATTCAATCCTAATGATATAGGGCTTATTTTATTCCTGAAAAGATTCTCCGCAAATCTCGTCGATACTTTTTTATATCAAAAATTTAATTTAGGGATTATAAAATCTTTATTTTTGTAAACAATATGTTTTTGAAAGAATTGTTTTTAAATAAAAAGTGGCAATGAGATTTGCAGAGAATCTTTTAAGGAATAAAATAAGCGACACAGCATTAGAATTAAATAAGAATTGCAACTTTTACCTACGGAAAAAAAAGAAAACATTAAACTCGAAATTTCTGTTGTCAAATAAAGAAAACCCGAAATATTTTTATCAAAAGTTCACCTCGAGTTCTTTTCCAAAATTAGTTATAATTAACATTAGCATATTTTCCTCCATTTTATAAATCATTTTAACAAGGTTCATTTTTTGAACTTGAAATAACGTATGATGTTATTAAACAAGGAAGCACATTGTTTTAATTGAAAAACATAATTTGTTTATTAAAATATTTGAATAGTGATTTTTTGTGGTTAGCAGAAATGCATTGGGATTGACGTCTGAAAGCAGTGAATTTTACGATTTTCGCTCATGACAAATATTTTCCACAGCCCTCCAGAAAAGTGGCATGGGGCTGCAATCGAGATTTCGCTTAAGAAAAGCTTGTGTAAATGATCTGCTGAATCAAATTGAAGGAGCTTTAGGAAGAAAATTAGAAGATCTCACTTTATTTTAATCCATCTTATCACAGATGACACGAACAAAAAATACATACAAATTCACTTTTTTAGGTTAGTGTGGTCACGAACGTGGAGTTAACCTTATTTGAATTTGGCGCGCACGGCCATATTGATTTTCTTTTCACTGGACCGACAAGTAGCCAATCACACGAATGGTTAAAAGTAAAATACGAGTTATTTCGAAACGACTATCTGGTTAGATAACTGGGACCTCGAAAATCGTGTTGGAACGCGCGACAGGATAATCGACACTTAACTATACCATTACATTTAACCCGCTGTCAGTTAACTAATGACTTAACTGAGGTAGCAGTAAATATCATGGGTAATTCTCTTGGCATGTAATTTTGGATGATTTCGGTGATTGATTTTCGAATTTCATTTTCCCTGTCAAAAAGTAGGCTCAAAGAATTTTTCTGAAACATTTAAAAAAGTATTAATAGTAATAAAAATTATTCCTATTATACTTAGTTCCTTTTTTATATTTAAATAAATATCCTAGTGTGCTGAATAGAAGATAACAGAACCCTACAAATGTGCAAAGAAAGCGCTGCACCCTTCGTCAGTCTTGAATTTTTCTGCGAAAGTTTGAAGATCTTCAACTGCTTTCAATGGCAACTCAATACCATACTTTTCCGCGAAGCTAATCTTACCACCACATTTATTAACATGAAGATTTTGTAACATCGTTGCAATAGTAGTTTGTCCTTCAAACAGTTCTTTGGGATCACTCTTTAAATCTTTGATTTCTTGAGAAATCTTGATCGGTGAAATAGTACAAACGAAACACTAACAGCGCGTAAGTACAGGTCTGTTGACTCTTTTCTGATGGAAAATGAAAAAAAAAACATTCCGTCGGTAAAACAGAAATTAGGGTATTTTTAATGGGTTTTAAAAAGAAGAGTCCACATACCTATTCTAACATGGTCTTTAGCATTTTCCATAGTTTCAGGAAAAAATATATATTTTATTATATAGTAAGTATCGCATATAAATTAAGCTTTCAGAAGTATAAAATTAGCAATTAATGCAAAAATAATGTTTACATTATAACAAGAATAAATTAATTTTTAATTATTTTAATTTAAAGGAAGAAAATTGTAAAAGTAGCCAATGTGTTGTTTGTATCTTCTGGATTTTAATCATAAGAAAAAAAATTGTAAAAATACTTAATGTGTTGTTTGTACGATCTGGATTTCTAACAGTTGAAACCGAACCTCTTGATAAGAGTGGAATATTCGAGATCTTCTTGATAAATTCTATTTTGCTTTGACCTGAAGAACATAAGACACATGGAAGACATGTATCCTTAAGAATGTCACGAACTAGTAGCTATGTCTCGAATTTGAGAAAAATGCATC
>NC_046657.1:22368751-22373019 GCF_010883055.1 Belonocnema kinseyi | reverse complement strand
TTGCGAAATTAAAAAAAAGACGAACTCGTAAGAAATTTATGCATCAAGTCCATAATTTAAAACAGACTAGAAAACTTCAAATTTTTGACACAATCTATTATTTAGCAATAGAATTACAATTTCGATAAGACTCCTTTATTTTTCTTGCAGCAGCAATCTAATTTATCAGGCGATACAGCGATATAAATAATTAAACATTATTTTCTCTGGCTCAAATCTTAAAAAATCTTTGTACAAATGTAGAGGAATTTTTTTTTAATTTTCATTAGATGGAATTCATCCTGATTTATTTTATTAGCAGACCCACATTTCAAAACCAAGAGATTCATCGCTTTTAGCCTTTTTGCACAAGGATTTTTCAAAATTAGATAATTGAAAAACTGGGTATAACTAGTATTTACGAAATATACTACTTGATTTTAATAAGGGTGTTACGTCCTAGGATGGTAGTTAGGAACATTACATTAGTGGACAGTGATAATTCTTTCTTTATCTGCAGAACGTAATGTTCTGAGCTAAGGGAACAGGATTTCAGGGGTCAAATTAATTAAATGAGGGATGTGGAATATAGGCAGTTAAATACATTTATTGATAGATCAAATAGGCGGTAGGGAATGACTACAAGAATTTTAGGGGAGAACGAATCTGAAGGAAGTTTAATTTATTTCTCTTGAGAAATGGGATAGGAAATACAACATTGGACGAACGAGGACGTTGAGATGAGAGAGAGATAGAAATAGTGTATGTGGCAGAGATGTTTGTTAATTGCCTTGAAAAAAAATCAGAGAGACGTGGTGAGAATCCAATACTCGAAATCGAGATTCGGAATTGGGTCCTTGTAGACTGTAGCTCCCCTTGATGCTTGTCCTGGTACAGGAATCGGTACTGGAATCCGGAACTGGCACTGAAACCTGATGAAGACCCCTTGGCAGAAATTCGGAACTGGATCCTCCAATTTGATTAAGCTTCTCGTTGATTTGATTTATAGCAGAGAATTAGAGAGGTTGACGGGCCCTTAATGAAGAAAGGTTCGGAATTCGGATTTAAATACACGACGAAACCGACAGAGCTTCCGCTGGTGCATTTGACTGAGCTTCAAGAACTGCCAACTTGAGGTTAAGGATGCCCCTCTTATACTAGAGTGGGCCCATTTTAGCGCCACACTTTTCCACGTGTTCTTCTCGAAATTTCTGCAAAAGGAAAGGATTCACTTGTAATCGATATTAAAAGAGTGCGCGTAACTTGGGTCCCACTCCATTTTTCAAGTGTCTTTCCAGAAGGTTCTGTTCCACCAAAAAGTTCCATGCGTAATTTGAGCGGGAGCAGTTATTTTCACCCTCCTTCACGTGTAATTCTATGAAAAAGGGCATAGCATCCGTTGTCCAAGGTATATTTGATAAGTCTAGACTACGTCATAGGGGATGAAACGGTTGTCATCCAAAGTATCCACATGAGAATGGTCCATATAGGTTATTCCAGAAATCAATTTCAGACAACATGTTCTGTGAATCCGGCCACAAGCTTGAGAGTATATGCCTTCCAAATAGTACACATGTTTGAGGCTGTCGTCGGAATAACACTGCCTCCTAGGCTTCTCAAATTCAGTTTGCTGGAGACTAAATTCGAGTCTAGGTGACTGCCACAATAGTGGGAGGCATTAAAGAGCCTGAAACAGAAATGTATAATTAATTTTCAATTCAGCCTTAATAACACTGAGATGATAAAATTTGTTACCTATTCATTTTCGCTATTTTTTAAAATGTACATATAAGGTCTTTATAGATTTATATTTTAGAGAAGCAAATTAGTGAAGTATAAATGAAACTGCCTACTATTTTCAGTAACAGACATTTCGGTCTATAATCAAGAAGTTTTGGTTGCAAGCCGATATGTAATAAAGTCCATTGGCCTTAGACGATTTTTGCAGAGGAAGGTGATGAAAGGCCCTTAATATTTTCTCCGCTTAATTTACTTGGCTATTTTAAACACCGAAAGCCTTGAAATCGCAAATGGAACTTTTTGTTGAATAAAAATAACTTTTGAAAGTATTCAGGTGCAAATATTGGAAAAATAATTCCGGATTATGTAAAGGAGATTGTTTGCTTATGATAGACGAATTCTTTTTCGCCTCGGGTGGCTATTAAGTTTGATTGGCTGGAATTGAACCATCGAATCAGAAGTTAAGGTGTGCGTGTTTTGAGGAGTGAGTGTAATTTAGTGTCAAGAACGTGATAGGGTAAATTACATAATTCCAATTGGTAGGTATTTCTCAGCAGATGCATTCGATGGAACGTTAGGGTCCATACCATAAAACAGATACTGCAACGTATGTATTTTCCAACAAATTATTATCACTATAGCATGTACCTAAGTAGGTTAATAACCTAGTAGGAGGGACTTTTCTTTCACTTCTCATCCACTTCTTCCTCCTTGCTGTCACTTTTTAATTTTTAAGGTTCCCGCGCCGGGTGATGTCATTATTCAAAAGCTTTTCAGCAATGAAAACAAAGGTGGAAATGAGAAAAAAATACAGATATAAGGAATCGAAAACTTTATTTAAATTTAAAACTTATCCGCAGTTATCAGCAGTCGATCTGATCCACTGTTGCTGAGACGTGTAGTAATCATCCCTAAAATTGTATTGCTGAGGATGAGTAGGGGTAGCTGCTGAAGCAGCGACATGCGTCTGACAATAGCCTTGATAACTTTCAGCACTGCTTCCATCATTGTGAGGGTAAAAAACTCTAGAGACTCATGGTGTTGAAAGAATCTATTTGCTTTCTCCAGCTTGCTCTTCAATTGCTGAACTAGACGTGAACTCTGGCTTCTGTCAACTTCGTTCTGAAAGAAATAACCAAACAAACTTTATAGAAGTTTCTTGATTGAAAATAATCCTGAAACCAAATCCATTACGAGTTTTCTTTTTGAGTAGAAGTAAAGTTGTTGCTTTTTAATACTTAAAGCATTAGGACAGCAATGTCCGCATTGCTTGTTAATAATTAACGATTTTTTGTGTGCTTCGTGCAAATCGAAGCTTCACTCACACCTGTGAACCTTTTAATGACAGTCACTTTACCCTCTGACTGACAGTTTGGTTAGTATTATGCTAATAAATATCTAAAAGCTAGTATCAACTAGAAAACAAATGATAAATTTTATGTGTTTTAATTAAAGCAAAGTTGGTTAACAGTTACTTAATTATAATTCGGGCAAAAACAGGATAATTTAAAGAATCAGATTGTTCGACGATACCGTCTGCTATTATTTGACACACGCGTATGGCTATGCTCATGCACACCCTAACCTCAAAGGGATTCACTAACATGCGACTCTAAAAACACACTTTTCACAGATTTTTGCGATAATAATGTACATTAAACCTGGGGAAGACTTGAAAAAAGACATTAAAATTAACAGCAATAACGTTTTTTTTCACTCCAAGCACCATTCATTCTTCTTAAAATTTATTTTCCTTGATCCTGTCTCTGATTGATTATTTTACGAATTCTCTGACCCGTCTATATTATTGTTTTTAATGAATCTTTATACAAATCTATGTCCTCTACACCCCACTCACCGAAACACAAATTCGCTCGATGACATTTTACCTCTTTATTTTAAAGGATATTCGTTTTGACAGAAGACAGTGCATCGACTCGCAACGAAACCGAACGAGCGACGCGAAATATAAATACATCATCAGGCATCGGCATCGTTGTTAACGAATTCCTAGGTGATCTGTTAACTTTATAAATCTCCTTCGAAAGGTAAAAAATTGCCTGAGATCTCGGAAAGTGATGAAAATATTTATAGAAAGCGAAACTGATTGACCGCTTCTAAGAAACGGAAGTGAGTTGAATAAAAAAGATAAAATCCATGTTTATAATATAAACGTATTTTAGATATTTGGATGATGTTGAAGATTCTAAGAATGTTGGTCTAGTTATATATATTTCGAAAACCAATCCATAATCATTGAGGAGTAAGTTGCAAGGAAAATCAATCTCTGATATTCAAGTGTAAGAAAAACAAAGTATCAGCAATGAAAATAAAGGGATTAGATGTTTTGATTTGCAAGTGATGAATGGCAATTCATCCATAATCCTGGCGGAAGTACAGGCAAAAAAACAATCCCTCAAGATCTAAGATTGAAGAAAAATAATGGAATACGAGGGTGAATCAAATATTAACCGGAATTCTTTTTTAATATTTATTTATTTATAAAAGAATACAAAAATACTATTGATTATTTTTCTACATAGTCTCCT
>NC_046657.1:22355596-22368651 GCF_010883055.1 Belonocnema kinseyi | reverse complement strand
CATCAACCAATTGCGCACGAATTCCTCAACATCTTGATCGTTGTCAAATCGCAATCCTTCAAGTGCATCTTTCATGGGCGCAAACAAATGATAGTCACAGGGCGACAAATCTGGGCTGTATAGAGGATGCTCAAGGGTTTCCCAATGCATATCCTCCAGTTTTTGTTTCGTTTTACCCGCCGTATGTGGCCTGGCATTGTCATGAAGAAGGATGACGTTTCTGATGGGGTTACCGCGTCTTTTGCTTCTGTAAGCGGCTTTTGCTGCCTCCAACAGCGGGCAGTAGTAGGCAGCGTTAACCGTACGTCGATCATGTAGGAAATCAATGAGCAACACTCCTCTGTAGTCGAAAAAGACGGTCGCGAGGACCTTACCTTCTGAGAGACGGGTTTTGGCTTTCACAGGACCGGCTTCGTCTTTCCTTCGCCATTCTTTACTCGCCATCTTGGACTCGGGAGTGTAATGATGCACCCATGTTTCATCACATGTCACGATATGCTTAAAAAAAGTCTCTCCCTCCCGCTGAAATCGATTCAGATGTCTCTGACTGATTCGCAGTCGGATGTTTTTTTGATCTTCGTTCAACAACTTCGGGACCCATCGGGCACAGATTTTTTTGAAACCAAGATGATTTTTAATGATTGTTTGAGCGCTTCCATAGCTAATGCCCATCTGTAAAGCGATTTCATGAATAATGAACCGCCTGTCACTTTCAATAAGGTCACGAACTACACCAATGTTATCGCCAGAGACACTTGATCTTGGACGTCGATTATGACTCACATTTTCCACACTTTCTCGTCCACTCTTAAACTTTTGGGCCCAATCAAACACTTGAGTTTTAGACAGAGTATCATCCCCATACTGATTCTTCAATCGAGCTAAAATTTCGCACGGTTTAACGCCTTCTTTAGTTAAAAACTTTATTATAACGCGTTGTGCAACGGACGCTGGAACCTGTTGCTCACTCATAGCTGTACTGACGAATTGACTGAGTCAAACAGCTCACCAAGCGTTTTACCCTCTCCTAATACACTACATTACAAGAACCTACACCGTGAGAGTGCTTGCGATTGGCTAAGAAAAGTATTTGTAAAATTCCGGTTTATATTTGATCCACCCTCGTAATTATGAGAACAGTGGGAATAGATATCATAGATGATGGTGCTTAATATTTTGGATGAGGATCGGTACACATTATACAAATCTCTCACAAATAGTGTCAAGCTTTGAACATGTTCTCGATTGCCTGATACCAGCTGATATCTACGATATCAGTCAATATTGCGACACTACATCCTATAGCCTGCTACGTCTGAAGACAAAACGAAATAAGAAATAACATCTTTCTTGATCACTAAACTGACGAATCATACATTTTAGATATATCAGCATATTCAACATTAGTATAAATAGCAATACATTTTATTAAAATAATATGTTTACGTGCGATTAACAACTGTTGCTATATGGTATGCAGTACGCCATGTAATCACAAGTAATGTGTAATATTAAATGCTATTATGTTATAATGTTATGTTCCCTTATATTCATTAAAAAATAAATAAAGAGATTTCTAGGCACTTTTTGTAGACTGTACTAAATAGCCTTCCAAGTAACAGGATGATACAAGGTCATTACAAATTTGTGCAAACTCTGATCGGCAGAATACTTGATTGATCTTATAATTTAATATATACACTAAGTAAAATAAATAAATAGAGTTGGCCTCAGAGTACATATCGAATTAATTACGGGATTATTTCGTATTAATTAACATTCAGTTATTAATTATTAGCTCTTGTACATGTAAAGGTGGAAATAAAAAAGTAAAAACTGTGCGTATGAGAAATAAAAAAAATTACAAAACTTAAGAAAAACAGAACTAAATGCGAAGATGATATATTTTAGAACTAAAAAACAAAGTTTACCACAAGGACAAGGTACGGTTATATAAATATCCTATATCTTTGACTACTTCCCAAGAAAGGATAGTGAGATTCTCGATACTAAGAGGTGGAAATAATGCCAGAGTCTTAATTTTCACAAATCTACTTAAAAAAGAAATTGATCCCGATAAGTAAATTTTGAAATCTTCAGCATATTCGTGGAAGTTACCATGTTTTAAGCTTACTTTCAAGGTTCGAGGTGAACAAATTGAAGAGGAGGGGTGCCAGAATGGAGCCATAAAGAACTCCACACTTGACCTTCCACCATTTAGAAAGTTCAACACTACTATTAATAATACTGTGAGAACGATTATTAAAACAGGACTTGAACCATTTTATGAGGAAGTTTGTGGTTTTAAAAAATTTCAAATTTTATAAGAGTAACTTATGATTAATCATATCAAAAGCCTTCCAAAAGTCAAACAATACCACAATCGTGATCTTCCTATTATCCATTGCTAATTTGAGATCATCGGGTCAGTGACCTTAGACATTCCGAGAAATTTGGATGGATGCAGATTAAACATTTTTTCAAGGGGCTTAGACAGTATGCATAAAATATAAATTTTCGGAATTCTTTCAGGGAAGCAGGTTTGGAAATTTAAGGAACGTTGCAAATAACAGCCTTTTTCCAGATATTAGGAAAGATGCTGACCTGTAGGGAATCATTATAAATATGCAAAAGGAAAGGAAAGATGATTGGAAGGGCAGGTTAAATCATTTTGCTTGATATACCGTCAGTTCCAATGGCATTAGATTTAATTTTAAGTGTTTTTTCTGAAAGTATTTTAGTTGTAATGTCAATGTGCAATCTCATTATAATTGCATTCATTGAACGCCTCTCTAATCTTAATTTGAACTAGGTTTCTAAGTTTACGAAATTGTGTTTGTATTATATTGCTTGTTGTTCTTTTTGCAAGTCTGCGCTTGTCATCACGTTCCCTCATCAGATTTTTAATTTCAGGTGTGATTCAAGGGGCTACTTGAATGAAGTTTTTAGGGACGTGTAGCAAAGAAAATTTGTGAAATTACGTGACTAGGTAATTAGTGATATCGTCCATTTTATTATATATCTGTATCTAGTAATATTTTTTTTCAATCATACGTCATTAAGTGTTTGTGAAATGTATGTTCATCAATCTTTAAGAGATTCCGCACCAATCTTTGGTTTAGTTTTAAATTTACATTATAGGAAAATTTAAAGGAAACGGTGATCAAGTCGTGGTTAGACTGAAAGAGGATAGCATGTTGGTGGTAGGTTACAACCTTATCAATTTCGTCTACAATCATTAATTCAATACGAGTACTAGAACGATCAGAATGGTGAGAAGAATCATGAGGTACACTTGAGAGTGCCAAAGAATACACCAAAGATGTAAGATATCTATTTTGATTGGTAGCGAGGCTTATGTTAGTGTTGAATCTTCAGTAAAGATAATGGTATTAAAGTGAGGAATAAAAGAAAAAATTACTGATTCAAGCTCTGTAACATAGGAGGCATTGGGTGTTTTATAAACGACTCTCACTAAAACACTCTCAGAAGTTGATTTCATCAAAAAGAAATACGGTCCCTGTCTCTTTGAAGGAGCGAATAGTTGTCGATAGTAATGCGGCTAGAGGGTATATTTTGAGTGAACCAGGATTTAGAAACAGCTATTACATGGTAGGAACTTATGCTGAAAAAATGTTTGAATTCCAGAAAATTTGCCAAGAGAGACTGGGCGTTGACATGGCAAACTCTTAACGTATCCACTGATAGATGTTAAGAAACATATAATACAAAACATTTTAAAAAGGAGAAGCTCCGGAAACACACCTAAAAAATGTCTAATACAATGAAGCATAAGCAACACATTCCAAACTAAGTGATTGCAATTAAACTTAGAAAATAGGTGATGAATACAAGTAATGAAAATACTAAAAGAATAATTAATAAAGTCAAAATCATTGCCGTAGATATCTAATCAAATTTTCAAAAAATGTGGACATGATTTGGAAAATCGATGTCCGGATATCCAAAGAGCTTTAAATATCATGATGGTATTAGAGCATTTAAGGTTTCCTAGATTTACAATTAAGCCTGATATTATACAATTACTCTCAATAAGACCAATATCAAGATTTGCAGCTACTAGTTTGAATGTAATATTAAGTTTGCTGTCAGAAGATATGTTTATAAGGTATGAAAAAATTAAAAATATTTAAGGTATAATACTAATGGCCGTAAGCGTAAGCGTAGATCCTTTCATTAAAGGGTGTCACAAAGCCTCACGATCGTAGAGAAGTCTCGCACTCTTTTTTCTCTGCTCGATTATCTCATCCCTTTACAACCGTCAGTTGAACTTGGCCACGATGATAGGTACAAGCATTGAATTGGATGTTGGGGATTTACAAATTTAATGGGTCATCTTTTTCACAGGGAGCATTAAATTTTTGGCAACGGCTTCCAAGACCGACAAAAGATCCTCATTTGGTTGAATGGGTAACTCATTGGATCTCTAAGGTAGTAAGAGCGCAGCTTGCTCTTGATAGTTGAGGTAAGCTTCAAGTAAGGCAGGTTATCCCTGAGATATCCTTGAGTCAACCTGGGAGATAAATTGAATCAAATGGGATATCGCGGTATATACAAATGCTGTGAGGGTTTCCTTCCTGTTAATCTTTGAGATATCATCCGCATTACTGACAGTTCAACTTTCGAGCAAATCGATTCTTCAAGAAATCTCAGAAACATCAGTTCGAGTTTCCTGAACTGTAATGTTAATTTTAGAAATCTACTCATGCTGCTTGGTTTCGAATTCTTTAAAAAGGTCTCTAATCTGCTGCTGTGCCTGCATGGCCGCTTCCCTCTTTGCTTGTAAGACAGCACTGTGAATCGCCGCGATGAATCCAGGCGTCAGGGCCGCAGCAGTAACAGGGGCGCAGAAACGATAGTAAGTGAAGGGTTGTATACCTGATCCTTGCCAGCAGGGTCGATATCGGCACTGGAAATTATCAAGGAGATTGGATGTAGGCATGAAGAGGTGTCGCTAGCTTTCGGTGGTCTGCAGTTGACGCAAATATAATTAATCAATCCCTTTTTCAGATCATCAAATGTTTTGTTTTTTTTATAATCCTGCATTAACGCAGGCTGAGTGGAAAAATACGCTGCATTTTTTGCAGGAAAAAACGTCCGGTAATACTCTGGAGATTGACTTATTGCACTAGGGACAAGCACCCATCGTTAGATATAAGTATGAGCTGGACGAGATCTGTCGAATTCAGAAACTAGAAAACAGTCGTCTAAACCATAAGGGTATCCAACAATAATCGAATGCAGAATATATGCTGCGCTCCGAACACAAATACAAACAGTGTGATTAAATATAAATCACCAAATGCCTACTAAATAATGTATAGCAAAAATAGAGCAAGGCAAAACGGAGCTCACATCAAGAACTGAACAGGGCCACTCCAGATCAGAATGTTGAGTCAAAAGATTGCAAAAGATTTCAAATGTTTTATTTTATTTCTAATCAATATAGAAGAGTTCAAAACATTTAAAAGAATTTTACACGACTTCCAAAGATTTCAAGAAGATTTTAATTATTTTAAACAACAACAAGAGATTTCACAAACAAAGATTTGAGACAGATTTATTTTCCAAAGATTTAACAAAAATTTCAAAATTGCACAAAGATGTTGAAGCTTTTAAAAGATTTCAAACATTTTTTAAATTTTAAACGATTTCCATTTCTTTCTGAAAGATTGCAAAATATTTAAAATATTTTAATGGTCTCACATGAATACAAAAGATTTCACAAAAATTTCATAGCTAGCTACGCGTTTATATTTCGACCTGGTGGCTTTGAAAAATGTATTTGCTTACAATTCCATGACCCTACTTTCTCGCTTTGCCTAGCATTTCTAATCTCTGCAGCTACAGCTAAAACCCAAAACCCATTGACCCATGCTACTGCTCTTTTGTATCCCCTTTTATGCAACAATACCACCATCCTTGTCTCACTCCTTTCCACCTCGTTACACTCATCCAACCATTGCTCCACTTTTGCACTTCCCTTCCCGCATAATTCACACATCCTCTTTTCTATAGAAAGCTTGAAACTTTTAAATTACTTCACGCATCCGCATCTCATCCTCGATATAAGCTCCTGACTTCCTTTCTCTCATTTCTCACGTAAATATTTTGCTCCCTTCCTTGACGTAATCCGCCTATAGGTCCTGTTAAACGTTGACTCCCTTATTCTCTCCTCCCTTTTCTGCCCTCTGTCTCTCTATGCTGTTCATCCTAACCATGTCATATACCTTCCATCCGTCCTCGTGCATCCTTCTCACTTCATCCAATTGCAATCCATTTGTTCTAAAATACTTTTCCCTTTCAAGAACTCACCCCCTTCTCCTATTTTCTTTCTCCCACAGACACTTCCTGACCAGCTTATTTCCCTCTCTTCCAAAAATCTCTCCTAATATTTAAACACTCGACTTCCGATTATAATCCTTAACCCTTTTCCTTCCGTCTCCTTCCTATGAATGTAATTAGGCATATTCCTTGCCAACCCCAGTGTCCAATTTACATACCCCTCTTATATAACCATCCACTCCCCTATTCCTCCGAAACAGGAAGCTCAGTTACAAAAACTCTTACACTTCCTCCACCGTATTTCCCTTCCACTTTCACTCAACGCCCTTATCCCTTTTAGTTCTTTTCCTGAACACCATAAACCTTGACATTTCCGGATTAAACTCTAAACTATTTTTTTCCAGGTATCTTCTCAAAGTCTTCTTCATCTCCCTTAAAGACAGCTCGCTCTTTGCTAGCAGTACTACGTCATTTTCATATAAGATTGACCACACTCTGACCCCTTCTATCCTAACTCTTTCTACCACTCCGGCGGCTAGCTTACTTTCCATATCCGATATGGAAATCGCAAAAATCATTAGGCTAAGCAGATATAGTTGCCTCAAACCACTATCCACTCATAAACTCACCTGATCACCGAAGAAACGCGCCTTTGAGATCCACAAAAAACACCTACACTTTTGCCTGCTTCTTCGTTAGTTGTACATCCACCACCTGCTGCGGAATGTAGATATTTTCGATAGTGCTCCTACCGGCACTAAGGCCCGCCTGCTTGCCCGGCAATATTTCTTTCCCCTCCACATACTTCCGCAGCCTCTCCGCCAACACCATCACGTATAGCTTGTACGCCGTATCCATTAGCGTAATCCCTCTGTAATTTTCCTGCATCTCCCTATCTTACTTCTTATACTGCGGCACTATTAAAACCTCTCTCTACTATCCTGGTAAGCCCTTTTCCCTCCATACTTTCTTCACGACCTCCTCTAGCCTCTCTTTAACTTCTTGTGTACTAAACAGCCACGCTCCCATCTCTAGCCCTTGCAACTCTTTTCGACCTTTTTAACCTGCCTACCTGTGTCTCTATCTCCTCGTTATTCAATATCTCTATCACAGTCGCCCCTCGTTTTTCTACTCCCATCATCTCTCTCTCTCTCTCTCTCTCTCTCTCTCTCTCGTGAATCTGAGCCCTGAAACGATTCTTAAAAAAACTCCCTCCACTCCTCACTCTTTATCATCTGGCTTATCCCTACTCTATGCTTCTTGAATCTATTTATTATCTTCCATACATCCCTCTCTGTCTTAACACTTCTCAACCCCTCTTATAGTTTTTTGTCCTTTCCCTGTTCCTTATTCTTACACATCAATCTAAATTCTTCCCCATTTTTAGGTACTCCTCCCTTTCGCAATTCCATCTTTCCACATTTTTTACTGCCTTTTTACTTTCCTGTTAATCTTTTTACGTTCACTATCCCACCATGACCTTACAATTCATTTCCTCTTCTTGCTGAACATCTTCTGTTGCACACACCCTTTTACTTTCTCTTCCAAATCCTCCCATTTCTCTTCAATCAGCTTACCTTCAAATTGTACCTTCCCTATATGCTCTTGATACTTGTCTATCGAGTCTCTAATCAAGCTTACCTTTTGCACCAATGACACTTCTTCACGTTGCCTTCCAACGCTCTCCTCCCTTATCCACAACCGAAATGTCTGATAGTCTGATTACACCCACACTTACACTATAAATCACTGCATCTCCTCCCACCCTTGCATATTCTTGAGTATATAATCTAATAACGATACCCCTACCTTACTTACATATGTATATTCTTCCTCTTCGTCCCTGTTATCATACCATTCACCGCCACCCGGCCTCTATCCTCCATCCAGTCTCTTTAAATTCCCCCATCCTTATTTATTATCTTATTATTTGATTCCTTCCCGAAGCCCTCCCCTTCCCTCCTAATTCTTGTATTAAAGTCGCCCTGCCTCCTCAGTACCAGTATACCCTCCTCTCCCTATTTCCTAGCAAGTTTTACACACTTTCTTCAATCCTTTGCATTTCATCCTTATTGTACACTGTCCCTATCTTACCCGTTTGCCCTCCTATTTTTACTGCCCTTATCTGCACGCCCTCTTCCTCGCCCCCTTTACGAACTTCTTCCTCTAATTCATCCCTAATCTCCGTTATAATTATCCCACGAGCCCTTTCTTTTTTCTTAACTCTTACCACCTCCTGGAGCCTCCACCTGTACCTCTTTGGCAACAACGGACTATTGTCCGACTATATCAAATTTGTGGATATACCTCCAGAAATTTTCATCTTTCTCCTTTACGATTTAAACAGGTATACACAAATTTTAGTAGTTTTTATTGTCTTCAACCCAACACGAAATATTTTAGAAACAAAGATTAAAGAAATATCTCATTAAGATTCCAAAATATTTCACAAAGATTTTAAATTTTTTGAAAGATTTGACGCATTTTAAATAGTTTAAATGATTTCAATTTTTATGTAAAGGATTGAAAAAGATTTCAAATAGCATAATCATTTCAAATTAATACAAAAAATTTCCTAGAGATTTCAAAAGAATAGAATAGTATTAATGGACTTTTTTATCGCATTTGATAACATCAAGAATTGTCAATAATGGTATTTGATTATCTGGAAAATTTTTTATTCTCATCCTAATGAGGAAGTGTTGTTTATTGTTTTAGATGTTTCAGAATTTGTACCTTTTAAATTCTTCGACAAATTTCTATCAAGTTTTCTGAACTTTTCCGTTTTTTAAATTAAAAATAATGCAAACAATAAAAGTTCAGAAAGAAACTAAAAGGATTTGACTTTATGTCGTTGGTCGGAAGTTATAAACTGTAATTGTTTCCGAAACTTTGCTTATCTTATCGAATTGATTAAGATACTTATCTTTTTTAACCAAATAGGAAATGAAATCGAAAATAGCATTTCTTATATAATTTGGCGTTTTCTTTAAACATTTTCTTTTTGGTTTAGACTTCGAACAAACTTAAATGAAAAATCTTGAATGATTCCAGGAAAAAGCATAAAAACTCTCTTAAGGTTTTGACACATGTGAAGATCCTGCGAACTATTTATTTTGTTAGTTTCGAATTGATAATTAATTTCAGTTAAAAAAAATAGTGTACTTCACCTTGCATTTTCTTTTGACCAGTTTTTTGACCTAATAGGTGAACTATTTATAGTAAAATCGTATTTTAGTATCCCAACTTTAAATACATGTGAAGCAGTGCTCGTAACGAGTGCCCCGAACTCTTCCACACATGCGTCGCGCTCGGTCTCTGATTCATTGCTGTTCGCGCGAAATTTGAATTGTTCAAAAATAAAATTTTTATTGTTTATTATGAATAATGTGATTTTAACTTATACAAATGTTTATTTGACCGATATTAATGAATCTTGGCAAAAATAAAAATTCATTAAGTGCATCCTGTGTAAATAAAAAATAGCCTTCAGTACTCACTCGTATTTTTGTTGCATATTTTTCATTATACGAAAATTTTGTTATCTAAAGTTTATTAAAATATTAAAATGCATTGCCTATCTTGTTTTTTAACAGAATTATATTAATAAATAGAAAAATTTATATATTTAGCAAAAACAACCATAATTACCGACAAAAAGAAATATCGGCTGAATGAAAACAATGTGTTTTGTCAAGTGTCATTTACACAGTATACACTTTATACATTTTTATTTTTATCAAAATTCATTAATATCGGTCTAATAAACATTTATATGAGTTCAAATGACATTATTCATAATAAACAATAAAAAATGTTATTTTTTCCATGTCAACTTGCGCGCGAACAACAACGAATCGGAGACCGAGCGCGACGCATGAGTAAAAGAGTTCGGGGCACTCGTTACGAGCACTGATGCGAAGTGACATGTATGTAGCACAGATCGAATCCCCTAATTGTCAAAGGACTCAGGGGCCCTTTATCAAAATGTTTAATCGGTTTAGAATTTTAAGGCCGGACGCTTGAATATTTTTTTCTGATTTTTTGCATACCTGATCTACATAACTACATTTAGAAGCAAGCGGAGCCATTTTTTTTATGAAATGTTTATATTTTGTTTAATACACAATCAAAATAGGGAATGATGCATTGACTCTTGTCAAACTCCAATCGGCAGAAACCCGGGAGCGAGTCGAATTATCCAAAACGAATGAACACGGACATTGTAATGAGATTACTTTATTTATTTTATTTTAATTAGCCGAATGAATTTATTTATATAATTACAAGAAAGTGAAAAAAAGAGTCATGACAATCAGTTAAGATTTGCAGCAACAATGGAAATCTTTAGAAAATAGTTATAATAGGTTTTTTTTTTATTTTTCTCACACGAATCATTTTTAATTCATAAGTAGAGCGTCTTCAAGTGTTTTGTCAATAACTATCACTTATTAAACAATTAGTGTATTTAAACAATTGTTGCACCCTGTAAATTTTAAGAATTGTAGAAATTTATTTTCTACAATAAATGACAGAACGAACTTATTTAGAGAGTAGTTTACTTTCTTCAGGATATTTAGTACTCCAAAAGAATGTTATTTGCTTAAATAATGGTTTTCCGAGAATCATTACTATATTGTTTTCTGGAATTGATGACACATTTAAAAAATGTTCAAAGTACTTTTTTTCGTTCAAGAAATTAAAAAATTGAGTAGTCGGTTTTGAAAGGTCATTTAGACGCAATGGCCAATGTTAAAGCGTTTTCGTGATGATCACAGTAATGGAAGATGATGAATTTTAAATGTAGATAAATTTCATTTTTGCATTAAATTAAGTAAGTCACGTAATTTCAACCAGAAATGGAACTTAAGTTTAGTGTCTCATAACGTTTCCTATTTTGATATATGTACTCAGATCTTTGACGGATTTTGATTATGAGTCGAATAAACGTACGCATATGATAAAAAAATATATGAAAAAAGATTGAAGATTCCCAGTGGGCACAAAATTTGGCGACAACTTTACGACATTGTTATGACATCTTTGCGACAACTTTAAGACATCGTATGTCCATGTCGTTAAGTAGTCTTTACGATATTGTAAATATGTCGTATTATCTGACGATGTCTTTAATATATCGTTAAGACACTGTAACGACATGGACATAAGATGTCGTAAAGTTGTCGTAACTATGTCGTAACGATGTCGTAAAGTCACATTAAAAAAAAAAGTTCCTAAAATTATTCAATTTTGAATTATATATTAATTTCATGTTCCTAATAACTGAACGATAGCGCATAAATATTATAAATTTCAACAATCAGCTGAATTAAGTTAACCTATAAGTATCATTTCAAACGCACGCGTTGATGGAAAGTCAACAATCTTTCTGTCGTAAATTATCCTATAAAGTACATTTTACGTACATAAAGCAGTTGACTTTCAACCGAGCGCGGTACTTAAAGTTATGTTATCATCATCAGTTGACTTTCAACTGGCGAATGATCCTTTTGGTTATATCTGAAAGTCAACCGCCTTTTCCTACTGAAATTCAGATTCTTTTATTACTGTGATGCATTCAAGTGATTTCGCTGACTTCAAACTTTTGCACCTTATTTGTACGTATAGAAAGATTCAAAATTGAAATAGCGTTTTCTCGAATTTGCACGCATTGACACACTAGTCCAGTGCATTATTGTCACGTAATAAATTTCGTGTTTTCAGGTGAAATATTACCTCTATTTATATTCCTATACATACTTCATTTAAGTCTCTGACTTTCAGTTAGTCCCTAGCTGAGTTTAAGGAATCTGATTCCAATAATTTAATTGTAAGATGTAATTCTTAATTTCATGTTGCATATGGTTTTTTCTATGACATCTTAATATAAATCAGCGAGTGACGAGCGAGATAATCAGACGATAAATCGGGGAATTTCTCGAAGTACATATCATTTCCAACCAAGGAGCAGTACTTATTCACCTTCATTTTACCCCAAGCAGCGTTGACGAAGAAAACAGTTTTCTACCATATCAATTTCAAAAATGCATGTGATATAACTAACTTCCTGTACAGTCGTCCCTAACTCAAAGAGAGGCTACCTAGAGTAGGCATGGTAACAGTTCACAGTGACCAGGGAAACGCTTCGACAATTTTGATTATAATAGGATCAATATATCACAGACAAAGAAAACTGGAATGATGAAACTTCATTAAATATTATCCCTAATTTAAAATTTGAGATAAAACTTTTTCTCTTCTTCAGTAAATAGTCTCAAGATATAAATCTTTTGAGATGTCATTGAGAATCAGAAAAATTAAATGCAGTTAAACTTATTTAATCATTTATTACAAGACATTCTTTAAAAAAATAGCGTCCAATTTTTTTTGGCATACAGATTGACTACGGACTATGTACACAAGGGTGAGATGACGGAGGTTCAGTTCATACACATGATTAATAATGATGCTCTTGATGATAGAGTGGGGCTAGTTGTCCCTAGTAAGAATGTGAAATAGAATCCATGTACATTAGTGAGGCTGAAGGTGAGTATCCCGGGCAGTAATATGAAGCAGTTGGAATGACTACTGGTGGGGGTGGAGGTGGTGAAGGAGGTTCAATAACTATTGGTGGGGGTGGAGGTGGTTTAGGAGGTGCAATGACTACTAGTGGAGGTGATGGGGGAGGTGGAGGCGGTGAATAGCATATTGGTTGAGGTTAATGTTGTGAATAGTATATTGGTGGAGGC
>NC_046657.1:22333370-22355496 GCF_010883055.1 Belonocnema kinseyi | reverse complement strand
GTGGGATTGGTGGGGGAGGTATATAGAAATGGAAAACTTCTGGAGGTGGAGGAGGAGGTGGAAAAACTACTGGTGGTGGTAGAGAAGGTGGAGGTACGTAAATTGGTGGTGTTGAGCAAACTGCAGTTGGTGGTGGTGAGTAATTATACAATGGTGGAGGTAAGTAACCGATAGTTGGTAGAGTTACGTAACTTGCGTAACCAGTCTGAAACAGAGAAAATTTGTTTAACGCATTACTCGTCTAAAACATATGTTGCTTTAAGCACTGATTATATTTTTGGTATCAAAGTTTACACATCATTGAGATATTAATATCCAGTCATCATTAGAATTTCTTCTAAACAGTTACCCGAATCAAAATGTAGGCCCTATTTTGAAGCTGTAACTCCTGTCTTCGTAGGTACTAAAAAAACAAGTATGGTCTTAAGTTATAATATGCAGTTATAAAAGTAAATTAAAGGTAACCTGAAATAACCACTGAGGTTTTTTTTACCTAAAATAAAGGAATATACGAGAGGTGTTACAAAGTACGTTTCCCTAGTCTGCCGTTTTGCCCCAGCGCCATCTAGCGAGCTGGGACCGAACATAGTTTTAGTTTAGGATATACCGATAAGAGCGGAACCGGTCTTAGCTGCCGAAAAATTTTTTTTTATCAGTATAGGCTTGGAAACCATGGAGCTACCTGTGAAAAACGTGTCCACTTGTGAGTTGCGTACAGTTATTCGCTTTTTAACTGAAAAAGGGCTTAATGGAACCGAAATTCACACTGATAAATATCGATTTCAGGAGGCATTGAGCCCAAAATTCTGTCAATTGCAAAGCGCCTATCCGCCAAAATTATTTTTTCGACTGCTGCGACTGGGTCATCTGTAATGGCGGTTTTTTGCCGCCTGCACGCTGCTAATCATGGACTTCTCCGCGTCCCTCGAGAAAATATGTACGCCACCGACGCATTATTTGCACACTCATGCTTTGTCACCATAAATATGCACTAATTCAGTGTGAATTTCTTTATCATTAGGCCCTTTTGCAGTTAAAAAACAAATAACTAAACGCAACTCACAAGTGGACACGTTTGCCACAGGTAACTCCATGGTTTCCGAGCCGGTACTGATGAAAAAAAATTTTGTTCGGCAGTTAAGACCGGTTCCGCTCTTATCGGTATATCCTAAACTAAGACTATGTTCGGTCCCAGTTCGCTAGATGGCGCTGGGGCAAAACGGCAGACTAAGGAAACTTACTTTTCGAATACCCCTCGTACCTTCGTAAATTTCAGTTACGTACTACCTTACATGACGTTACAGAACGATTACGCTACAGCTCGTAGCCATTTATGTAAATCGCGTTCCACTCCAATACTCCATGTGACGATATTCAGAGCCGGCTATGACATAGTCAAGTCTCTGAACAGGGCGCCTCATGGGACTGTAGGGGAAATTTCTGTCCGAAACTCGCTACCCCTGCCAACGTCCTCCGCACTTCGAGACTTGTACAATATCTGCCTTCGAATAAGGCCACACTGCGTACAGTCCCATGTTAATGAATATGAACTTAGTAAAATAACGGAGTAGCGCCATCTATCGGAGATAGAACAAACCGCAGCTCTAATCCGGCAACCCCTTCGCCCTGCTCCTCCACCATACCATGCAAATTATAATATATTTTTTTATTTAGATTTACATGAACAATAATTTACGTAAAGAAACCATTTTATACAGTATAAAAAAACATGAAAAAGCGCATGATAAAATGATTCTAAATGAAACAAATATTCAAACAAAGACATTAAGCCCAACACTTGAGTACGACTACGAAAAGATCAGTCTCTTTTTCAATTTAAAAATAATGTAAATTTGTTTCAAACAGGAAATGTAACTAATTTGCAGACGTGATTAATATAATCACTCACTCGTTAATTACATGTCCGCCATGTTCCTATATTCCTGATCTTCCCCTTCTACCACACAAGCATGAACACAGACGCCACCTAGGGGAGACAGAAAGCACTAAAACTCATTCACATTTTAGCCTTAAGACTGTACCTAGTGTGAATAAGGCGCTCTTTGCTGCATATAATATATGTAGTACTGTGCGAGCCATATACATTAGGGAGGTCCAGAAATATATTGCAACAATTTTTTTTGACTCTAGAGAGAAAACCTTCTCCAAAAAAGTTTTCATTTTTATTTAATGACCAGAGGGAAATTGTAGATTTTTGAAAAATTAAACTCATACTTTGGAGTTTGATCGAAACGTGCTCCCAAGAATGAAAAAGCTACATTTTTACGTATTATTTTAATTTGCAGCAGTTTCTGTCATATTTTTTCATAGAAATATTTAAAAATGGACTATTTGAATATCCCCCATGACTTTTTAGAGAATTTTTAATTGTTTAAATTAATGTAACTATTTAAAAAAAATTAATTATTCTAAAATCTTTTTAAATCATCGTATTTTTTGAATGAGATATAATACATGATGTAATTATGTAAACAATTATTCTTGGTTAATATTAAAAATGTCTTAAAGTTAAATTAGCGATGTCCCCTTTTTCTTCAAATTGCTATTCTATGCTACTTTTCGTTAAATTATTACATAATTTTGGTACCTTTCTTCTAATTTTTTACACATTTCCGTTTGTTTAAATCAGTTTTAATTACCCAAACACTTTTTTGGATGACTTTAAAAAAATAATGTAAAATAGAATACATAAAATTATTTTTATGACTATATGATGTATAGAAATGACATATCAAACATTTTTTTATCTTTTTAACAAATGTAATTTTTTTAAACAAATACTATTGCAAAAATATTTTTCAATCGTATTTTATGAATTTAAAATAGTATTAAATGACTTCGAGGAGTAGTAAATACTGTTAAAAACTACAGGTCATTGTTTGAACCATTTTTATTAGTCATTCATCTATTTTCAATTCGAAGGAAATTCGAAGAAAAAAATGATAGTTCTTTGTAAAAACAAAGACACAGAGCTTTTTGCAGAATTTAGTAAACAAAATCATTTAATATTGTGCTTTATTCATAAAATTCGATTAAAATTTTTTTTTTTTAATTAAATTTTGTTTAGACAAATTCCGTTTGTTTAAGCAATTGAAAAATGGTTAATAGATTCTTTCTGTACACTATACAGCCACAAAATAATTGTATGTATTCCATTTTTAAATATTTTTCCAATGTTTTCGAACGAAAGCATCTTGAACAAGTAAACATTTTTTTAAAGAAATAGATCTCTGGCTCAATTTTTGTATATTTTGCAATTAAACAATAATCAATTATTTAAATGATTCGTAATGCTTTTTAAAAAATAGAATACTCCAAACAATGACTAACTTTTACATTACATTACAAAAATACGATTTTTTATATTTTCCGGGGAAAATAATTGTGTAAATCAGTTACAGTTGTTTAAGCAATTAAAAATTGTTTTAAAAATTATAGGAAATGTTAAAGTTGTCAATTAGTAATTATTTTTACGATAAAATAGCATTTTCTAATTCTTTTTCATATTTGATGGCCTGTGAGGGGAGCAGAGGGGAGGTGGGTTAAGGGTGGATTAAAAATGGAAGTTATTGGCATGGTTTTATTTCGTAGACACTCATATTCAGTCCTTTAATAATTGAATTTGAAAAACAAGTTACGGATTTCCTTTCTCCAGAAATGAAATCCTGGGGGGGGGGGGATTACCCTGTTGATTGAAAAGCCTTTTTTTGACCACTATGATGCACAAAGTATTATGCGGGGTAAAAACTGACCGTTTTATGTGAAATATATTCCACAGTCATTTTTAAATCATTCGTAAACGGATTATTATGGAATGTATATTATCATTCGAACAATCGCAGGGCTCAATGATTCATTTTCTATGATTGCCTGATGAAAAGAAAAGAAAAAACGCATATGCTTTAAGTTTTTTAAATAAAAAAATGTCTGTCGGATTAACAATGATGAATCTGATTATCAAACTATGTATGTACTAATATCCATTTATTTTTGTCCTTTCGTATTAATTTATATATGATTTTATAATTGCAAAATATAATTGTTTCTCAATACACGCTTGCTATAATGTGCAATATAAATGTACATAAGTACAATGCATAGGCAGATTTATTGTCATCGCGAGCGCCCTATTGAGAGGCAACGCTTTGAAATCTCTCTCTGTCAGCGCGGAGTCTAGAAGGTGGGGATAACGTTCGAGTGCAGTTGAGAAGGCGCCCTATTAAGATGCGCCCTACTGAGAGGCTCGACAGTTATTATGTTTCCATAATTCGTGGAGTTTTCGTTTCACGGATTTAAAAAAGCTTTTCATTAAAATCATTTCCAGTTGTTAGTGAATATTTGTATTATTGAACCCATCAAAATAACTAAATTATTATGAATCTTCTTACTTCGCAAAGTTATCCTCCTCTCGATATATTACGTTACCCAATTTTCTGAAGATTTTGGATCCCACCTTCCCTCCTATATACCATTTTTTTTATTTTTCCTACTTTTCCTGTATTTTCTTGCAGGCTAGAAACCCAACTTATATATTCCCTGTAACGAATAACTATATAAGAACAGCTCAGAAGTGTAGGTTAGGCGTGAGAAATTTCTTGTTTTTATTTAAAATATCACCCTTGATTTTAGTTCGAATAGGGTATTTACTTGAGGTTACATTATCTTTTAGTATCCGATTCCCTTAAATTAATATTCAGATGCAATTCTTAATTTCAGATTGCCGATGCTTCTTTTTGTGACACCTTAAAATAAGCTGAATTTTCGACTAAAATCAAGTACTTTTTTCTGTGTATGGTCTAAATTTTGACTCGGGTACTCACAATTTCCTTTTTGTGATGTTCTGCGAGAAAAAGGACCTTAGAGTCAACAGGCAAATTTTTCAGTAGAAGCGATCGAAGAAAAAGTCGCAGCCAGACAATATGTGAGTGGGGACAATCTCCGGAATTCATCCCCTCCACTCACGATTAAACGTTCTCGCTCCGCGCTCAGCTAGTCAGACGAGTTCCGGAGTCCCACGGACGCAGAACAGGAAGATATGGAGAAAGTGGCGGGGCGGAATTCCTCAGGCTGACCTCACGCTTCGAAATAGACGTTTCACTCCTCACTTTGCATCTTAATAACAAATCCAATTTTGTAGTTTAAAATTTAATTTTTTAATATGAAAGAGCGATGTTCAAGCTATCAATATCATCAAAAATCTGAAAATCGATTTTTTTAACCCTAAGGTCTCTTCCTCTCAAAACGCCACATTTGTCAAATTGACAGATAGTGGAAGTTCACAGTAATTTAATAGAGTAACTTAGAAGTCTATCACAACTGGGAAATCATAATAAATTAAATTACCTGTATTTCTGTCCCAGAGGATGATCATGGGCACGAACGGCTGCTTCTCCCAGTCACTCGAGTCGCCTCCAAGAGGATCAGGACACATTGAAGTCCTGGTAGCCTCATTTTGCTTTGAGTGCCAGTTAACCTGCTGGGAAACTGGCCTCAGCTGCTTTGGCAATTCAAGGAATCTGGACCTCCTAATATACTCAAGATTCATCACAGAGCAGATATCTTCCTGCTTCCTCGTTTCGAAAATATCGATTTTATGTCTAAACCGGAAGTATCATGTTTAACGCATCATTCCCATTTAGTTGATAAACACTTGCACATCGGTTAATTCGAAGATGCGATTCCAGTTTCCGCCTATATGTATATTGAAGATGTAGAACATAATTTTTCTGAGTAATGATCATTGAAAATCTGTACATGTCGTACAGCTTTAGTTGGTCTGAAAGTTTATTTAAATACAGCAATCCATTTTTCTGGTCAAAGTTAAATGAATTTTGTGGTCGCAATTATATTGCATTCCTGAAATTTGGAAAAGCTGACAAGCAACCTAATGAAATCTTGAAGAATTATTTCAGAGTACAATTTTTGTTTAAAGGCAGGTATAATACTTTGAATGGTGAATAATGAAATTTTACTGATTCAGATTTAGGGAGTACATTTTAAGTTTCCTATTTTGATACAAGATGAGGAAAATACAGTTTTTTATTCATCTGTGATATAAACTTGTTCATGCGTAATAAGTGTGATTATAATACATTTCTGGAATTAAAATAATACTTCAAAGAATAATAATTAATTCTTTTAAAGTCTTCAACTCTTAAAGTTTAATGATGTCACAAAATCAACCTATGGGTGAGCAATAATAAGTAGCGAGATAATTATTTTTTTTTATACAATTTATAATTAAACTTACTTAAACGTATATATTGTCTTAAGAAATTATCATTTTTAAATATATCTTATTAGCGAAAAATGTTTACTTATACACTGATGATGGAGCTGATGAATTTTATTCTGTTGAAAAATGTATACGTTCCACATGCTTTTTCAATTTGTCTTTTAAAGGATAATATTTACAACAGGCATTTATTTTCGATATATTTTAGCTATTCTGGAAAGGGGGGTCTAAAGGCTTTTTGCAAAAGAATATTAAGATATGAACATAAAACTCTCTGGAGTGTGTGATGCTTTATTGTCCACAAAAGGGACTTAAAGTCTTTTTACTTTAAAACATATAAATCATTATTATTTCCCAATGCTTATACCCGTTTAGGAATCCAATCAGGGATCCGGCCGGGCCTCAGCCGGATAGGCCCGCTTTAAGCCAGGCGCTGGTCGGGGAATCCGGCCGGGATCCGGCTAAAAACGTCATGGTAAACTGGTCGGGTCCCGGCTTCAATGCCGGCCGGGATCTGGTCGGGTAATCCGGCTAAAAAGCGGTTAAGAAATCTCGCTTCAGGCGAGAAATTGTTAACTTGTTTTGTCTTTTAAGGCTAATCGTAAGATTACGGTGAACTTTAAAAGTCAAATCAAGTGAACCAATTCTAGCAAGAAAATTGGAGTAGAATTTTATTCCCTAATGATAGAATCTCATAGAAAATTGGCAGCCACGTGGTGATTTAAGGTTAGAAAGAAAGAAAGTAAAGACTGTATACACAAGACTATATTTTAATTAAAAATAATAATTATTCAAGCTCTTAGTGGGGGTTTCAAACTAATT
The DNA here is from genome assembly GCF_010883055.1 of Belonocnema kinseyi. Taxonomy (NCBI): domain Eukaryota; kingdom Metazoa; phylum Arthropoda; class Insecta; order Hymenoptera; family Cynipidae; genus Belonocnema; species Belonocnema kinseyi. Next base: position 22,348,418 of record NC_046657.1, on the reverse strand, counting down.
ACTGAAATAAGGTTGATCTTAACCACGAGTCTCGATTTTATTTGCGAACCTCGAAGAGCCGACGCGAAATGAGTCCAAGGAGCATCCTCATTCCAGGTGCGAAACTGAAAATTACTGAGTGTCTATGCGAACGACAGATACAGCAGGCGCTACATATGGCGGTAAATTTGAAATTGTACAGGCTAAACATTGTCTGAATATAGAGAAGTTTATAACAATTGTATCATTTCTGTAGTTGCACGTAGCAGAACCGATAACAGTTGAATTTAGAATGTTAAATTATTCGAAAAAATTCAATGTTTTTTTTTAAAGAATTTAAAAAAGCTCATTTTTGTTTCACTGATCTAATAAATCTTTAAGTTATAATTTCCAAATAATAATTCATCTAACATCCATAATTACATCTTTGATAATATCACGGCTCTCAAAAAATGTGTAATGTTGATCTGAAGATTATGTTACCATGTTACCTACTTTTATTAAAAATGTATTTTTCTAAGATTAATGCCTCCAAATTATACAAAATTGACGATACAGTATTTAATTAGGTAATTGGTACCAATGAACTTGATCGGTATTATTTCTGTCGAGGACATCAATCCAATGACCTGCACATGTACAAACTCTATGTGGCAAGAGCATACTGAAATATCCAAAACATTGTTGAATCAGCAGGCAAGAATGTGGGATCACCATTTAAATAATTAAGATTGCTATCCAAGACTTAAAATTTAAATGAAATGTAGTTGAATATGAAAAGCGATTTTTGATTCTCAATTTTCAAATTCGTGATCTTCGAGTTTTCAACTTACATGTTAGATTTCAATAAGAGAAGAAAAAAATTTATATTTTTCCACACGAAGAGAAATTTTAGAAGATTAATTCACAGCACTGCTTTTTGATTTTCTCACGCTTTGGCACGAGAACTAAGATCTCGGAACCCCTGCTTTTAAAGCATAGGTCTCGCAGTTTCAGGCATTAGGCCATGTTATTTTGCACTAAGGTCTCGAATTCTATGCTTTTAGAGCATTGAGTCCGAGACTTTAAAGCATGTCAGAATCGTAGCTCTAAAATCACACGCTTCCGTGAATTAATATCTTGTAATTTCTCTCCGTGTATACTGTAAATAATATTCAATAAATAAGAAAAACATCGCTTATTTATGGCACTTGTTCGCAATTTGTTAAATATTCATTTACTGTAAATAAAACTTAAGACACACCGAAGCATGAACACTTTTTTCAAATTAATTTATTTTCGGTGGTGGTATTATTTGATATTTATTAAAAAGACAAGTATGTAACAACATTCCCCCCTCCCTCTTATTTTACGTAATTGATGGTTTCCAGATATAATAAGATATGGTAATGGAAACTAACGGAAATTTGTTACATTTAATATAATAGATGCTTTGCAGGATAAAAATCTTAGTTTCAAAATTTCCTAATTTTAATTTTAATATTTATTAATATTTTTTAAAATAATTCAATTTTCAACCTCAAAGGTGAATCATCTGCAAAAAAGTGTAACAGCTGATGTTTCAAACAAAAAAGATAAAATTTTATACAAAAAGAAAAAAAGAAATAGAAAAGACAACAAAAATAGTTGAACCTTCAAGCCAGAAGGCAAATTTTCTTTACAGAATTCAACTTCCAGCCAGAAAATATGAATTTCCAGCAAAAATTAATTTTTTATAAATTAGTTTCATTTTTTACCAAAAACTTCATTTTGAAGAATTACAACAATGCAGTTTAAATTTACACACGCAGTTGAATTTTTAATTAAAAAGAATCAGTTTTCAACAAAACTGTTAAACTTTCAACCAATGAGATGAATTATCCACTTCAAATATGAATCTTAACGAAAAATGATTTCTTACAACCAGTGATTCAATCAAAATTATTTAACAAAATAGTTGAAGCCTCAAACAAAGAAAATTAATTTTTAGCCGAACAGTTGCGTTTATTATTTAAGAAAGATAAAGTTTTTATTAAAATAGATGAATTCTTGAATCAAAACTGTAAATTAAATTTAAAAAAAAAACAGTTGAATTTTGGCCCAAAATTTATAACTTTTTGAGAAAACCGTCGAATTTTCAAACAAACAGTTGCATTTTTTTAAGCAGGATGAAAATCCTACAAAAATAGATTAATTTTTAAACTAAAAAGACAAATTTTCAAACAAATAGTTAAATTTTCGTCCAGAAAATTTTTCATCCAGACTTTTTGAAATCAAAATATAAGTTTTAAATTAGAAGTAAATTTGCTACCAAGATTCCTGAATTCTCAATACAACAAGACGAATTTTCAGGAAAACAGTTGAAATTTTCACCGGAAACCAGAAATTTTTAACAAAATTGTTGAATTTAAAACCAAGCAGTTCTTGTTTTCATTTGAAAAAGATGCAATTTATATTATTATAGATGCATTTTTAAATTTAAAAAAAATTTGTTTTGGTTTGAATTTTTATCAAAAAAATATTTGAGCCTGACTTTTAAAAATCAAAATATGAGTTTTAAATAGAAAGTAAGTTTTCTACGAAGGTATTTCAGTTTTTAATGCAAAAAGACGAATTTTGAGGAAAACAGTTGAATTTTCCACCAAATAATAAAATTTATAACTAAAAAGATAATCTTCAGGAGGAAACAACTGCAACAACAATTAATATAAATATAAATACAAGGAAAACTTCAAAAAAAAACTTTTAAAAAACTGTACATATTTTTCCGGCTTAAAAAAATGTCTAAAATTTTTGAAAGCATGACAAAAATTTCCTGTAAACCCCAGATTTTTATTCTTCCAAATATTTTTAAAAAGTTCTACTAATACCAGTAAGGCATTATATCAGTATCATATGGACTAAACCATTTTTGAGTCCGGACGATTTTTTTTTCTACAGGAAACACTACGTTTTTATAAAAATGTAACTTTTTTATACGTGCAAACTTTTATGTTAACATTTTTTCTTATTTGCCGCTGTTTCTAAAAAAAAGTTCGAAATTTCGATTGAAAGAAAAAAGAGTTCTCCTTACTACGATTGTTATTTAGAAAACATCAAACTTACAAGATATGTTCATTATCAAAACACAAGTTCAACAGAAAATTGGTAAAAAATTTAAAGGTAAGATTTTTGGGAAAATAAATTTTTAATTTTTTCATTAATTAATCGGATTGCAAAACAAAAATGAATTAACAATCATTATTTTTCTTAAAGCATTCAAATATCTCTTCCTTTATATTTTTGCAAAAATTAGAATTTTAAGTAACATCTTAAACTAATTACAGAAAAAATTAAAACATAATTTTGACAATTTAATTCAAGTATTCATTTTGCAACACCACAAAAATTACTTCATTGGAATAGAGGTATTTTAAAAATGAACAAAATCTTACCTTACCAATTCTAGCCAATATTAATTCACATAACCTCAAAGTAAGTAATGAATTTATGTTACTCAATGGGAAAAAAATTAGAAAGCAAACTTTACGTAATTTAATATTGAAAAAGATGATTGAGCTAATCATAATCAATTGAGCAGTTTAGAACATAAAAAGCATGAAATTTTTCACTGAAGCATTCAAATAATTTTTACTTTACATATTTTCAAAATTTGAATTATTAATAATCTTCTAAACTAATTCTAGAAAATAGTAAAACACACGTAAATGTAATTTTGAAAATTGAATCCAGATATTTATTTTGCAACATCAGAGACATTTGGAAAATTACGTAACTGGAATAGAAGTATTTCAAGAGTAAATAAACTTTCATTATACAAATTAAAGCCAATATATAATTACAGAACCTTAAAGTGAATAATAAATTTAGGTTAATTAAATAAAAATATTAAAATTCATTTTTATATAATTTAATATTGTGAACAAAATAATCAGTTAATGATTAATTCTTTAGTTCAAAACATAAAAAGCATTCAAGCATTGTTGTTATTGAAACATTCAACATATTTTTACTTTATACTTTTTTCAAATTTTGACTTTCCATCTTTAAAATTGGGTTCACTAATAACCTTTAACTAATTGGAGGAAACATAAGTTTAATTCATATGGTTCATATAGTTCAGAAATTTTTGTCTGACATTATTCTAAAAATGTTCATTATTAATAATCTTTTAAACAATTACAGAAAAAATTAGATACATGTACTATAATTTTCCAAATGGAATGTAGATACACATTTCACAACATCTCACAAATATTTTTAAAAAAATTGTATGATTGTGATAGAGGTATTTTTACACTTTAAGTCGAAATCAGAACTTTAGTTGCCAAAAACGCGTTCCAAATTCCAAAAAATTTGTCAAGAAATAATAGATTTTGGATTTCTTTGAAATCGGGTCTTAAGTTTTTAAGAAAAAAATATTTTCATCCTAAAAATAATATCCAATAGTCAATTACATAACATTCATCAAAATAATCACTATATGTTACCTATTTAAAAACAATCTTAATTCAATTTTTATGTAATTCACTTTAACAAAAATAATTTAATAGTTAATCAATGAGACTATGCCACAAAAAGTAATAAAGAATAATAATCTTTAATTAATAATCTATAATTCTATAATTATATTCTATTATATTCTGTTATAATTATCTTCTATAATTCTATAATCTATAATTAATAATTAATAATGTTTTAAGCTACTTCCATAAAAACATAAAACATTTTCACATATAATATTGAAGTTTGAGATCATTATTTCGCATCAACGGAAACATATTAAAATTATAAAATCGGAATAGGGTTATTTTAAATATAAATAAACTGTTCTTTTACAAATCATATCTTATTTTCAATTACGTGATAATAATAATATTTAATAAAATAATTATATAATAGATAATAAAAAAAGGTAAAATAATATTTAAAAAATTAATTTATGTTACATACTTAAACAATATCAAATTTATGTAATTTAATGTTGTGACAAAATTAATCAGCTAATTATTATTGATAAGTTGACAACGTAAAAATCACACTTTATTTTCTAAAACTTTGACTAATCAATCAGCTAATAATTATTTAACCAAGTTACAACATTAAAATCATTAAAGAATTATTTTAATTAAAATATTTAAATAGTTTTTGCTTTGCGTTTTTCTTTAAATTTCAAATTGCATTTTGGAAAATTTAATTTATTTTCTAATTAACATTTTAAACTAGTTCTAGAAAAAATTCAATTATATGTACAATTAATTTTCAAAAATTTATATATAAATTTGATGTCTTAAATAGATCTTGATTGTTAGAGCTGTTATTTGAAGTAATAGTAAAAATACATAAATCGAAATAATTATCAGTAACAGATAAAATTATAAATTTATTAAAATTTAAAAAAAAGTAACGAGCACTTCCCTCTATAAGGAAGGCTTGCAATAATAATGTAAAAATAATAAGGCCAAGGTTACAGTACACGCAATAATAATGAGACTAAAAAAAATAGAGAAATAATAATAATTTGAAAAAAAAAGTTTTTTGATTCTCGGGTGTCAAGAAAAGAGCATTGCGGTATTTCACATATTTTTTTGTTGTGATTTGATAATAATAAAAAAAAAGACAGAAGAAATAGAAAGGAGAAGGAACGGGATTTGTTTGGTTTCCTTCTTATTTTTCTTTCCTCTTTTTTATTTTGATCACAGGAGAAAAATTATTTTTATTTTCGTTTTTAAGAGAAAAAAGTTGTTTTTCTTTTTTTTTCAAATTTGAACAGCAATATTTTATGGTGGTTATCTAAATTTGGTCATTGGATTCTTGGTTTTATTTACAGGAATTCTGCAAATTAAAAAACTAGGGGCGGAAGTATTAAAATACCTTCCTTATAAATAATGTAATATTCAATATTCACGCTCCTATATTTTATTACTGTCACATTATAATTATTATACTAAAATTGCAGGCTCCCTTTTCAGAGTGATTTTTTTTCTTTTAGTACACTTTAGTACAATTTAGTACGAAATTTTCTTCTATATTAATATTATTATTTTTTTACTTTCTCTAGCCAATTACACAGTGAAGATACATCCCAACAAATTTAAAAAGAAACAGAAAATGGTTGTAAATTAAAAGTATAGAACAACTCATTATGTAATACGTATATTCTTATTGAATTGTTTTCTTCCAAATCATATTATTACAATAAAACGATAATTTTGTGAAATATTTTCTGATGTATTTTGTAAATAATTACATTTGATGAATTTAAAATTGTTAACATATTGTTAGTGTTAAATATCTGACACCTTTTTAGGTTATGCTGATCCCACTCTGTTTTATTAACATTGATAAAAGAAATTTTAAGATAAAGTTTCTAGCAATGAAATGAATCGATCTTAAAGAGTGATGTGCGATGCAATTAATGAATTATTTTGATATTGCAAAATAATGTATAAATCTTATTGTTTATGATTACTTTAATATTTACTCCTTATTTTGAAATAATTTTTATTCTCATCTACCATGAAAAATGTGTCATTTTAATAAATTTAATATTATTAATATTCACAATATGTATTGGTATTGAAACATACGTATTTTCATTATCTTGTTTATTTTTTTTTTAATGCGCGTCATATAAAAAAAAAACAATTTTTTTATAAAACTTTTTATTGAAACTTTTGTCGTTTTTCCAACAAGTGATTTTTTTTCATTCTCGTATTTTGCATAGTTTGACCGAAAAATTGAATTTGTTTTTCATTATTTTTAGTGCCATCAAAATTTGAATTTTCATTTTTTTGCAAAAATTCAAAAAGTTGTTATGAAAACCTTCCAGGGCCTTCATAAAGTAGCGTTTTTCTTTCTTTGATTTTTTTTTCATGTCGTGGGTTACTCAGCTTAAAATTTTAATTAATTTTAATTAATTAAAGTACGTCTATTCATAATACGTGGGACCTAATACAATTAATTTTTGAAACTTTTTTCGATGAAAAAGAAATTATCAGTTATAGCATTTTGAGAATAAAAAAAAAAAGCAAACGAAAATAAACATTTTAAGCCAAACAAGGCACAATAAAAAAAAGTCGAGAGAAGAACGTTAATTTTTGAAAGCATTACAATATTATAGTAACGACTTTTTGAATTTTGTGGAAAATTTAAAATTTTGATCGCATAAACAATACTGAAGAATTAAAAATTCCATTTTATGTTCACACTGTGCAAAACAAGAAAAAAAAACCAACTACAATTGTACACCCTAAAAAGATCTACAAATTTTTGTCGATCACTTTTTGATAGGATACGTAGTTTTTGTTTCATAGTCGTAAAAAGGAATTTAAATAAAAAAATATAATAATGAAAATTGAATTTTTTTACAAACGACACAAGCTATTGAAAAAATGAATACATAAAAGTTTCTCTTTCAAAAAAGAGTAAAAGCTCGTTCAAATTTGTGGTCAATAATTTTTTTGACAGAACACCTAATTTTTGTTTTAATAATAAAAAATAACATTAATAATAACAAAATTACATATTTTGAAAAACGACACAAAGCACGAAAAGAATTCAAAAGGCCAAAGTTGTTAACCCCAAAAAGATCTACAAATCTGTTATTAATAATTCTTAGATAGGACGATTAGATTTTCTTTTAACGTGAAAAATGATATTTAAAAAAAAAATTAAATTTTTGCAAGAACGGCACAAGAGATGAAACAATGAAAACACAAAAGTCGTTTAACCAAAAAATCTCTACAAATTTGTTATAAGCTCCGTCTATAGAAATATATTTAAAAGAAAAACGATTGTTGTGAAAAAAGGACACAAGGTACAATAACATTTTAGTGAACAAACATTTTTTCCAAAATTGTATCTACAAATTTTTTCAGAATCGCCTTAGGCTAGGACGAGCATATATTATTTTAAATCGTAAAAAAATTATATTGAAAATAAACAAATTGAATTTATGGAAAAACGAAATCAATCCAAATTATGACTTGTCCTAATATAAATTTATTCAAATGATATACATTTTTTAGGGTAGCAAAAATAAAATGTAATGCAAAATAAGAAACAAATATTAAGGTAAACATTAAAAATAAAATTTGTACTTTATTTTGCAACTCTTTGTTTATTGAAACTAACGTATATGTCCGTCAGAAAAAAGTGTAATTGAAAATTGTAGGTCCTACAAATATCTACAAAATGCCGTATAGTACAATAAGATTTGTTCATTTGTTTACTTGGAAAAAATTAAATACACCGGAAAATGCATTTTTCTAAATATTCAATTATTATAGCAATAATTATTTAACAAGTTTCAAACTTTCAGAAAATATGTCCCTTATCATTCACAAGAAGTTTGCCAAACTTTAGCATAGAATAATAATTAGTGTTCATAGCCACTCATTTGTTATTAAAAATGAACTATTTTTCAACGAAATTTCTACAGATTTGGCAGAAAGGTTCTCAACAAAAAGTGGATCTTCTTATAACAAATAAAATAACCACGTCAATTTTCGTTTAATATAGATTTTTATATAGATGCTTTTCAGTAATATTTCTGTATGCAAATTTTTTGAAAGCTCTAGAAAATGAAGAAAAATCGAAAAAGTTGTATTTGAGGTTATGTTATTATATATTAGTCTGGACACAAAAATTAATTATTTTCATTTAAAAAAGTTATATTAATGACTGGTTTACGTTCCATTCAAAATTAATAGTTATTTAATTAACAACAAAAGACATCTATAAATTAACTGCAAAATAGTATGCAAAGTAAATTTAGTTACTTTAGATGCAGCCTTTCAATTATTTTCGCAAAAAAAAATTTTTATTAGCCTTAAAACGTGTTGTCAAAATCCGAGTGGTGCGAGATTTAACATAAAATAACAATTTAATTACAAATAATTCATATTTTTCCGTCATTGACTGTTAAATTTCATTTAAGTCACATTCCTGATTGAAATTATGCTGTAAGGAAATCAATCGAATTACATAATAGTATACAATCACTGCTGAATCAGAACTTCAGGTGGCTCATTATGAAATGCTTAAAATTTAAATCATAAATTTTTCTTTATGTCTTACAGTCCACATAAATGAAAATAAAATTGTGCTAAAAATTATTTTTTCGAATTCAGAATTTATTTGATCAAAAACTCCTTTCTCAATCTTTGATGTTTCAGTTCAATGTGTACCTTTCTCAAAAGGTTTTAACCAATAAATAATTTATAAATTTATAATAAATTAATTTCATAGATTAATATAAATTTTTTAACTGAGTTTTAAATTTGAATTAACCAAGCGTACGATTAATGTCGAAGAATAAAAAACAAAAGACATTAAAATAAATAACAATGTCATTCGGATATTTTTCCTGTCAACAATTTTGTTTCTCGAGACAATTTTAAAACAATAAAAATGGTTATATTCAATTAACAAAAAATAAGAAAGACTTTAATCAATTCAGGCCTACATTTTTAAAAATAAGAAAGGAACCTTTGTCGTAGGTTAGGAAGGACGAACAAAAACTGACATTTCAGTACATGAATTATTTTATAATACTTTGATTAATATTTAGAATTTAAGTGAGTAAAATAACTGAAATCTTTCGACTTTTTTATTTATAATAATAACTCAACAATACGTCGTAACTAATATTTTTATATGTATTAAATCAAAATCAAAGTAATAAATAAAATTACAAGAATTACTTTAAAATCTCTTTTGTGTTTAGCAATTCTGGTTTTTAATCTCTAGCCAGTTTGACCTATATAAGCTTTATTGCAACATTTACATTTAATTGCATACATAATACCACATAAATTTTCAATAGAATCACTGTCTTTCTTCTTTAACAAATAATTAAGGTATTTTTATTTTTTATATAAACGTCGATGTTAAATTTTTTAATTAAATTCCTTAATCATTTAGATAGACCCTGAATGTAAGGTAAGGTTTAACAATAAATTAAATATATTGTAATTATTACCAAAAGATTTGAAAAAAAGAATTTTTCAATCAAATACTTCTTTGACCGATGATTATCAATATAAAAAATTGGTGAAAGAAAATAATTCTAATAAAAAATAAAGTTTTAACTCAATAGTTATTTTATTGATAAAAACTTCTTTCAAAATCCTCCTTACAGTTTCGGTACAACATGCGTACCTTTATCAAAGATCTTCAAATCTAAAAAAAAACAATATTATAGAATTAATGATATTATAAGTACAAAGTACATATAATTTGGATGTTTACATAAAATTAAAGTGAATGACTGAATTAGATTGGTTTTAGACACTACAAAACATAATCATTTATGAGTAGAAGGTGATGTAAAGTTTAATACTCGAAAAATTGTCACTAATATAGTTTCAAATCATACAAAGAATTACAAATTTAAAAATGTAGAAAAATCAATTCATTCAGTTGGAGAATTTTTAAAGGAACATAAAGATTTAATTTTTGTGAAAGCTGATAAAAACAACTTAACTGTTGCAGCTAATGGAGATGACTATAACACTACTGTTGAAAACATTCTTTAGAATGATATTTTATACAAAAATATTAAAACCAGTATGGTTCCAACTTTTGAAAATAAATGTAATGACATATTAATTATATTAATAAAAATTAGATAAAAGATTAATTAATGATCAAGTTGCTTATCGGGTAAAAACAACAGTGTTGTAGCAAAAGCTTATGCCCTCCCCAAAGACTACAACCCTAGTTTAAGTTGAAGATTGAGTGTTTCTACAGTCGTTTTTCCCACCTACAATATATCCAAATTTATTTCTAACATTTATCTATCAATAACAGTTTTTTTGTAAAAAAGTAGTTAGGAACTCAAAGGTGTGTTAAAAAATAGAACTGTACCAAAGAATCATTCAATAGTCTCTTTAGATATGTGTCTATGTTTGACAGCATCCCAATAAATCTTAGTCTAGATTGTATCGAAGAAAAACTTATTCAAAATCATAATTTAACAAAGATAACAATAAATGACTTGCTAATTGCCACAAAAACAGTTCTTAAAGGTGTTTTTTTCTATTTCAATAACAAATTTTATAAACAAGTTTCCGGTTGTCCTATGGGTTCACTTTTGTCTCCAGTAGTTTCTGATTTAGTTTTACAGGAGATTCACAAAAAGACTCGAAATTCATTAGATTTTACATCTATTCTATATAAAACATATTTCCATCACATTTGAACTATTATTCTTAGTAACAAAATTAAAGTTTTCTTGAAAGTGTTCAATCCTATTAAAAATTCTATCAAATTTTCCAATGAATATAAGATTAATAGTGTTATTAAGTATCTTGATTTGGAAATCATAAAGACTTCTAGTGGTGACTTATCAACAAATTGGTATAAGAAGCCTTCGTGGTCTGGAAGATATTTAAATTTTTATTAACACATTTTATTTTGTCACAAAATTGGATTAATCAATGGTTTAGTAAACAGATGCAATAAGTTAAGCGATATTGAATTTAGAAAAGAAAATGTAATTGTTTTAAAAACAACTTTGATACATAATAATTATCCGCTTGACTTAATTAATAACACTAATGCTGAAAGCATTCATGAGATTTACAATACTAGTATTAAAATAAATAAAACACTAAATGGAAAGATTCTCACAACAAATTGAACTTGAAAGTTACATAACCTTAGATTCAAGGTTTATTTAAAAGACTAAGGAATTCTCTCGAAAAATTTAATAAAAATGATTATTTCAAAAACACTAATACTTAAGATAATTACTTATTGAAAACGAAAGACATTAATTCCATTGAAAACTTATCTGGTGTTATTTATCAAATAAAATGTATAGGTTGCAAAAAAGTATATATATAGGTGAAACTGGACGGAGATTAAAAAACAGAATTGCCGAACGCAAAAGAGATTGTGAAATTGGAAATTGAAACACTGGTTTGTTTCATTCTTGGTATTTTGATAACTTTCTTGATTTCGATTTAAAAAAACGTAAGAATTTTAGCTACCAACAAAAAACACATACCAACGTCGCATTATTGAATCTATTCTTATAAATAAATTTCTGTTAATTTACATTCCGAAATTTTAAAGACACATAAAATTTACCAAAGTATCTAAAAATAATTCTTCTCTTTATCCACACAAATCACAATCTAATATACACGCAATCTATTGATATTCATTACAAATGGTCTTCATCTATTTTTTACTTATCATTCTCTGTTTGTCCTTTCCATACTACGACCAAATCCACATGTTTAAAATATAGTCTGAGAGTTATGGAAGTCTCATGTTTCATTTTTGAGACTTCTGGCTAATGTTTTTTATAAAAAATTACTACGACAAAATGGAAAATGGACCATTTTTTTAAAAAGAAATGTGATACATTTGACGTTTGTTTGATGAACATTTTACTCATAAACGATTATGTTTTGTAGTTTCTAAAACTAATATAATTCACGTTTTAACTTTAATTTGATGTAAGCCTCCTAATTCTATGTACTTTGTATTTATACTATCATTGATTTTATAATATTTTATTTATTCAGATTTAAAGACCTTTGATTAAGGTACGCATGTTGTACCGAGACTATAAGGAGGATTTTAAACGGAGTTTTTATCAATAAAATAACCATTGAGTTCAAACTTAATTTTTGACTCAAATTATTTCGATTCATATGTGGATCGTAAGGCATAATAAATCACTAATTTTTTATATTGTAATTATCACTCCATTCGTTTTTTTTATTAGTTTGATTACTGTTATTGTCAATATCATGAATGTGTTCTGTAACAATGTCACAAACTAACTCAAGTGGATATTCATAATGTACTAAAATTGATGTTGATTGATTTGAATTCTATTTTCTGAATTGGAAGTCACTTAACTTGAGACATCTATCCACTAAACCTTTTATTAAGCCAATTTTGTGACAAAATAAACCATGTGAATTATAGTTTTAGTATCTACCAGACCAAGGAGGTTTTTTGTAATAATTTGTTAGTAAAGCAGCATTTGGCGTTTTTATAATTTGCAAATCAAGATAGTTAATAACATTATTAATCTCGCATTCATGGGTGCAATTAAACCAATCTTTAATATTATTAAATGCATTTTAAAAAACTTCAATCTTGTCTTAATTTTTAATTAATTTCATTCCTAATTTATGTGAACCGTAAGACATAAAGAAAAGTCTATGATTTAAAATTTATAAATATTGTCGGTTGAAGAAAGGAATTATTTTGTTTTAGGTAATCTTACAATACATATATTCAAATAATTAATGGTTTTTGAAAAAACTAAATTAACAATTTAAAATTGTTACTGATGTTTTTTACTTGTAAAATCGCGAGTTCTTATAATAATAGAAATTATAGTTTCAGTCGCCTTTTCTGTACAGTCGTTTTTAGCTAGGTTTGATAATTCTTATCAATGTATAAATATTAGAAAGTTAAAAACAAAATAAAAACATGATTATGACAATATAATGCTTTTGAAGCAGTGCAGCAATATCACAAACCACCCACTATCAAATGATACTTAGCATAAAAATTTAAAATTAGACTTTATCATCAACGGTTTTATTAATAAATTCTGTCGATTAGATATATTAGGAATTTAAAAAAAAGTATATTTGAAATCTTTATTAAATCTTTTTGAGCTCTTTTTAATCTATCTGAAATATTTATGAGATATTTGAAATCTTTATAAATTCTTTATAAAATCTTTGTGAACTCTTTTAATATATCTTAAATATTTGCCAAAAATTCGTAATCTTTAAAAAATTATTGCAATCTTTTTAAAATATTTTCGTGAAATCATTAGGGAATCATTGAACTCTTTGTGAATTATTTTAAATCTTTATAAAATCGTTATGAAATCTTTTCAATCTTAATGAAATATTTGTGAAATGTTTGAAATCTTTAAAAATTATTGTAATCTTTGTAAAACCTTCGTAAAATCTTTTGAATATTTTCTAAAACTTTGAAGCCTTTATGGATAAATTAGGAAATCATTCAAATCTTTGTTAAAACTTTGAAATCTTAATGAAATTTTTGTAAAATCTATGTGAACTTTTTTCAATCTATCTGAAATATTTTCGAAATATTTTAAATCTCTATGAAATATTTGAAAAATTATTGCCATCTTTGTCAAATCTTTGTTTGGTCTTTTAAATCTATTAGAAATCTTTGTAAAATATTTGAAATCTTCATGGAATCTTTATCAAATCTTTCCAAACTCTTTTAAATTTATTCGAAATATTTTCAAATATTTTAAATCTTTAAAACATTATTGCAATCTTTGTAAAAACTTTCTAAAATATTTTTAATATTTTCTAAATCTTTGGAAACTTTGTGGAGTAATTAGGAAAACGTTTAAATCTTTGTTCAATCTTTGAAATCTATCTGAAATCATTGTGAAATACTTGAAATCTTAATGAAATTTTTGTAAAATCTGTGTAAACTTTTTTCAATATATCTGAAATATTCGAAATCTTTATGAACTCTTTAAAAAAACATTGCCAACTTTGTCAAATCTTCGTGTAGTCTTTTAAGTCTATCCAAAATCTTTGTGAAATATTTAAAATCTTTATGGAATCTTCATAAAATCTTTGTGAACGCTTTTTAATATATCTCAAATATTTGCCCAAAATTCGAAATCTTTAAAAAATTATTGCAATCTTTGTACAATATTTGTAGTGTCTTTTCAGTCTATCCTAAATGTTTACAAAATTTTAGTGAAATCATTAGGTAATCATTGAAATCTTTGTGAAATATTTAAAATCTTTAAAAATTATTGCAATCTTTGTAAAATCCTTTGTAAAATCTTTTGAATAGTTTCTAAAACTTTGAAGCCCTTGTGGAGTAATTATGAAATCATTTAAATCCTTGTTATGTGTAAACTTTTTTCAATCTATCTGAAATATTTGCGAAATATTTGAAATCTTTATGGAATCTTCATCAAATATTTGTGAAGTCTTTTAAATCTATCTAAAATATTTGCCAAATATTTAAAATCTTTAAAACATTATTGCAATCTTTGTAAAATCTTTCTAAAATATTTTAAATATTTTCTAAATCTCTGAAAACTTTGTG
>NC_046657.1:22325951-22333270 GCF_010883055.1 Belonocnema kinseyi | reverse complement strand
AAATATTTGAAAAATTATTGCCATCTCTGTCAAATCTTTGTGTGGTCTTTTAAATCTATCTGAAATATTTGCCAAATATTTAAAATCTTTAAAACATTATTGAAATCTTTGTAAAAACTTTCTACAATATGTGAAATATTTTATGAACCTTTGAAAAGTTTGTGGAGTCATTGGCAAATCATTTAAATCTTTGTTCAATCTTTGGAAGCTATCTGAAATCTTTGTGAAATATTTTAAATTTTGATTGAATTATTAAAAAACTATTGTAACCTTTGTAAAATCCTAGTGAAATATTATTAAGTTATCCGAAATCTTTCTGAAACCTGTGAAATCTTCGGATAATCGTTGAAATCTTTGTGAAATCTTTGCTGACAATATAAATTTTATACCTGTATTTATTATTTATGATTTACTTTTTATTTTTTATCAATAGTACAATTTTACAAGGTATAATATTATTATAACCCTTCGCCCCCGACCCTTAGAAAAAAAAATACTGTCGCTTACCCAGCAAACACGTTCTGTAACTTCCAGATCAAAAAAGGAACTGTATTCTATAACAGTTGTTATAAGTTGGTGACAGACCTGTTCTAGAGCAAAAAGGTAACAGTGTTCTAGAACACTGTGACGAATTTGTAACCAAACTGTTCTTGTACAAAAAGGTAACCGTGTTCTAGAATACTCTGACAAAATTGTGACCAAACTGTTCTAGGACAAAAATGTAAGAGTGTTATAGAACACTGTGACAAAATTGTAACCAAACTATTGTCGAACTATTTGACAGCACTGTTCTGTAACAGTTGCTATGGAATTTTTCTCGAACAAACTGATCACAGATGTTCTATAATATTTGCTTCAAGTTCGATCTAGAACTGTGCCGTAACAGTGTTATATCGAAGTTCTAGAACCCTGTTACAAGTGTGTTCCAGAACGGATTAGGAACAAAGATTAGCTAACACTACGTTCGAGCTGACCCTTGCAAATCTCCCGGATATGGATATCTCGGACGTATAATTTTTGTCAGTCCGAACTGCGTACGTGCTATCCTGGATCAAAATATAACCGTGGGGATATTAAAATTTCTGTCTTGCAGGATATTCCGACAGGTTATCCCTGGAATAATCCCGGACATGAATGAGGTCAAATCAAATATCCCGGGATATCATATTGCTGTGAGGGGTACATAACACTGTTCCATATTTGATAAATAAGAGTTCTAGAACTGTTAAAGAATTGTTATAGAACTGTTACAGAATTGCTCTAGATTTTTTACAACGCAGCGTACCAAATTTCTAGAATTGTTCTAGAAATGTTAGAGATCAGTTGTCACAGCGTTCTAGATCTTTTAAAGATTGGTTATACAACATTTATAACTGAGTTCTAGAATTGTTCTAGAAATGTTCTAGATCTGTTACAGAATGTTTACATAACACTGGTAACCGAGTTCTAGAATTGTTCTAGAAATGTTACAACTCGTGTGTCACAGCGTTATAGAAATGTTACAGAATTGTTCTAGATTATTAGGGATGACATAGTTGCTCGCATGTTCGTAATCTGTTACTAACCTATTCAAGAACACGTTCTTTTGGGTTCTAGAACAGTTACAGGTCTGTTCTCTAACCATGTTTGCTGGGTTTTAGATATTTGCTTTTCTTATCAGACTATACCATTTCTCATGTCCTTCTTCTAGAAATTTATGAGTGATCATTACTTTGTATTTTATAGCAGCATAAACTTTTATAGCAGTATAAACTTTCTGTAAACCAAATAAACCAATGAAACTGTTTTTTATAGCTTCCGCTTTGTCAGCTTTTTTTAGCTTAAACTTCAATTTTATTTGCTAGGTGACTATCGCAATCATTCTATCATTTTAATTTTACTTGGTTGTCAGCTTTTTTGCAAACGTTACAAATATTGCATTGATCTCTATTTGGCATGAAAAATCCCAAATTTTATTCTGAGTTGAACACATTGCGATAACATCGCTCACTAGCAATAGATTTTCCTTTTCATTCGTCTTTCATCCAAACTTTAAGGCAGTTAAAAATAATTTATTTTTAAGTGCCTTGAACTTCAAATTGCTCCAAATTTAGACAATCAAAATAAATGAACAAGTTTCAAAAACCTTATTTGCCCCTTTTGTTTTAGTATCATCTTGCCGTTATTAGTCATTTCAAAGTAAACAATTACCGATTTTGGAATTCCACTTTTGAAATGCTTTAGATTCATTGGTTATTCTTATTAATTATTTTTAATAATAATCGTACCTTTTACAGAATATTTTTAAATTTAAAATTTCCAATTGATACTTTTGATAATGATTATAAAAGTTTAATTATGAATTATTCTAATTTTACCTAATAAATTGCTTTTAAAGAAGGAAACATTATTTTTCACTAATTGATTCAGAAAAACGGATTTTTTCCGTCAAATTTCATTACCAGACAAATCCAACATCATTCAAAACAGCCACAATTAGTAGAATCAATTTCAAGTCTTCAAAATGACTGATCAGGAAACGGATCAAATAATTGAATACATTTTACAGGAATTGGACATGAAAAATTTACTCGATGTATTCAAAGGTATTTTGTGAATCGATTAAAAGAAAAACTTGCATAAAATTAATTACAACTGAAAAAGTGTGCAATGAAAAATAAGATGTACATTTAAAAATTCGTATATAAGTTGAAAATTGAAGTAGCCTAACGAGTTTAAAAATTAATATCACGAAATTTAGAATATTTTATGTCAAAATAATGTATATTTTGCATCGAATTTCTACATTTAACCTTTTATCTAAATGATCATCTATTCAAAAATTATAATATAAATTATTTAATTTTGTTGCAGACAAATAATAAAGTATTGATAAAATTTGTTGCAGGACATTTTTTAGAGGGATAAAGTTTTATTCAGACAACTTCGCGTTTTTCAAAACATGTGTCTTGTCATCGGAAAAGCAAAACAAAGTTTAACCAATATTTCTTCAAAGTTTATCCTATAAAGTTAATTTTGTTTGCAGAGAATCTATCCACGGAAATCGATGTTAAGTTTATCTTCTGTTTTTTCTGGGTAGCCAGACACATAATACAACAACAATTTATTTGATAAATTTAATTTCTGCTTTAATTCTTTCCAGAAAACAATATTGATTATAAAAGAGTTTTTGATGTCAACAAAGAAGAACTTGCTGTAGTAATTTCGAATTTAGAAGACAGATGCAAACTCGTTATCAAAAGGGAATAATTTTTAAAGTCGGATATCTTTATGATTTTAAGAAACTTGTACAGTTTTTATCGTGTATTATTTTGATTGTGGAACATTTCTATTTCAGTATTTCCATCCTATACACCTCAATTCGATTGTTTCAGAATCTAGCGGATCTTCATACTTCAGAAACACATCATTCTGAAAGGAATGATGGAACCAACCAAAGTGGTCTGGATTGGTACGTACTTCAACTTTTTTACGAAATTGAAAATGAAAACTGAAACATGTTTTATATAATCTTTAATACAAATAAATATACTTTAGGCCCTAAAGGTTTAACAAGGCTTTATCGAGATTTAATTGAAAAGCAACTGCATGCACATCCTTTAATCACATAAAAATATCGACAAAATATGACAGAAAGAATTACTAATTATTTTCATAATAAATCAAGACCGTATGTTTTATTGAATCAACAATATTGTAACGGTTGCAAAATATCCAACTAACTGCAATTTTCTGTTAACAGCATGAAAAGTC
Source organism: Belonocnema kinseyi (assembly GCF_010883055.1). Classification (NCBI taxonomy): domain Eukaryota; kingdom Metazoa; phylum Arthropoda; class Insecta; order Hymenoptera; family Cynipidae; genus Belonocnema; species Belonocnema kinseyi. Next base: position 22,329,517 of record NC_046657.1, on the reverse strand, counting down.
TCGAATTTGAATTTTAGGCAACAGTTATTTTTTGAGTATTTAAAAACGAAAGGGAAAGCCTTTACTACAAATTTTGACAGAAACAGAATCCAGGCTGAAAATTACACAACTACTATACAAATTTTAAAAAATCGATTGAAAGTAATGAATCTGATAAACAAAATAAAAGAGCTAAGGAAGATAACTCTAATTAGGAAGAGTTAAAGGAAATTTTTTTTTTAGTCAAAGAAAGGCTTAAAGAGTTGTGGAATAAGAGTGGGTTGATTCGTGATCAAAAGGAGAGCATTGTCGAATATTTCGATGCGTTTCTGATACTAAAACTTCTTCTAGGCATTATACTTGTGAGAAATTGTTCCTTTATCTCTTTCAAATGAAAAGTTCAAAGAACGATTGTTCGATTTGATAAAATTGAGTTTTCCAGTTAGCCCTCAATTGTGACAGATTCTACAAGTTGGACTTGAAAATTTTCTTAAAGAAGTGGAAGAAAGTCGCTGTTTCTATTGTGGCTGAAGCAACGTCCATCAAAGAGTTGCAAACAATTCGTTAAAGGTGAATGAATAAGCATTTCCATTAAATTATTATTGTTATAATTTCCATCCAAAAAATATATATGTATTATGATTTTGAATCATTTCAGACATTCCAGTTGAAACTGCAGCTTTTTTTCTCTGCCATGCATAACATTAAACCTGTCCTTGTCTAGGAAAAAAGCAACAATAAAAAAACCTGGAAAGCAGGAAAACCTGAGATTGTTAAGGTTTTATTTATAATGTCCCTGTAAGTAATCGTTTTATATTAATATTTCAAGCAAGTACAAATTATTCTCAAGTCAAACTGTTTAAATGTTTAGACTCTTGCTGACTTGGAACCGAAGTGGACTCAACTTATTAAAAAATTACGAAAGTATCAGCTCACTCAGCAGCCTATTGTGATTGAAATTGGAACTCTCAAGGACATCACTGCTTGTTACGCATCTATCGGTGGCAATCAGAATGCTGAAATTTGTTGATCGGTGTTTTTAATCTTTCTTCGCATTGGACACCGAGTTTTCTGCTGACTCTTGGACAGCGTGAGATTTTTTGCAACAAATGTATTAAATTCCATTTCGCAAAACCCAAAAATGTTCCATTAACGCGCAAGTATTATGGAACAAAATGCCAAAGTGATGGCTTTAGTAAACCATAGTATTTTTGTACTTTATTTTCTTCGCTAAACATAGACCGTAAGAACTTTTTGGATAATTAACACAGTATTATTACGTAAAAAACCACTTGTTATATTATTAATAAGTTGCAAAGAAAGGAATTCGTATAAATTCAAGGTTTTTTAAAAAAGAAATTTCAGTATGACGAAAGTAATGTGTGCTTTTTGTCAGTAATCATCAAAAACATGAACATAAAAAAGATCACATTAGTGATATTGATGCAGCCGAAATGAAGTCATGCCAAGCGAATAATTGTGATTTTGATCCCGAAACGAGCAATAGTTCTCGAAGAAATGATAGCCCACAAAAACTTTATGAACATTCTATAAAAAATACAATTTTGAATCTGTTTCTGATATGTCTGGGAATTTTGGAAAATTTAATAATTGAAAAATTAACATAATCTTGTTTAATACTGATATCGAAATGCAATTCAGATACCACTCTAACTAAAGACCAAACTGAAAACATGATTAATGCTGTTCTCGATTTTAGTATAAAATGAAATCTTCGCTGACATGATTTCCCTCCTCAACAAATTGTATATCGACTGAATTACACTGAATCAGAACAATAATCTTATAATAAATTAACGTTTTAAGGTTAAGAATATTATTGGTGATCATTTATGTGTCAATGGAATTTAAGGATTTAGGGAAAGTTTTTCGGCTAACTTCTACTGTCGAATATGCAAACTGTACAAATCTGATACCAAAAAAAAATTCGCAAGAAATCAAAGAAAGATTGCGAAATCAAGAAAACTATAAAAAAGACTTCGATTTAAACGACACGAGAAAAGTGGCATTAAGGAGGCTTGTGTTTCTCACGACTTAATAGATGGTCATTGTACCGTCAATATTTCTCTTGACGCAATGCTTGACACTCTTAAAGGAATTTGTCGCATTATAATGTTCCGTATTGTGCATTATTGTATAAATGTTACAAAATTTTTCAGTTTGAAAACTCTTAATCACCGCTTAAACTTTGACAGGTTCAAACATTCAGAGCTTAAACCTTCTCTAATAACAGAAAATGACCTAACAAATCCAAAATCGAAAATGGCAGCATCACAAATTAACAGACAAAGAAGACCAATTTTGGGATTTTTATAAATTATTATGAGAAGTTGTCTCACAGAATATTATCGATTCTTTAACTCCAACTTTGTTCACGCTGTAAGCTGCGAACTAGAAAATTTGTTAGAAGGGTGACTTTACATATCAAAATTAAATACTTTTTTTAGACATTTTTTTAATAATAATTGTAAAGTCTAAATTTTTTCGGAAAATTATTTTTTGATCAAAGGATGATTTTAATTCAGAAAAAAAATATTTTGTCAATCATTTGAACTAAAATTGTTTAAATAATTTGTTTCAATTTCTAAGCTACAACGAAAATATTAATGACACCGTTGGATTCTATGGAAAAATATATAAAATCCATGTAATGAATATTTTTTGCAGTATAAAAAAATATCAAACTTTATGCTTCATACTTTTTTTGTAACATTCAACTTTTTTTTTAATTGTGAAGATATAAACAATTAATTTAAATAAAACTGCCGTATTTGCGAAATTATACCAAAAATTATTGCTCATGCACCGTAAAAATACTTTTAGTATATAGTTATTAAAAAATGGTTATGTCAAATAAGAAATCACAGTTTTGTAACGAAAATTCATGAGAAGAATTTTATATTTTATATTAAAATTAAAATTATCATAATGAATAAGGAAGTTGCTAAAAAATTGTTATGTATCTTTTTGAAAAAAGATCTCGGATAGTAGTAATTATATAATAGAAAAATATAATTTTGTACGTAAAATTATTCTTTGACAGAGAGATGATTTAATGTAAAAAAGATTATGTGTTATAATTATTTAAACTATATCTCTCCAAATAATTTTTTTGTTAATTTGGAATATATGAAGAAAAAACTAATTTTACACTGTGCAATTATACAAAAAAATCATGTAATGGAACTTTTTTTGAACAATTTCACATGTAATGTAAATAAATATTTACATTCTATAGATTGAAGAAACTAATAACAAATCTAAAAAATCAAACTTTTTGTCTTTTAGTACTCTTTTTGTATGATTCACTGTTTTTAAGTTGAAGTGTTATGAACCATTTATTTTAATAACACTGATGTAATTGCCAAATCATTACAATAAATTATTAGTAAACAATATTTTTCACTTGCAGAAAAATTTACTTCCGTGTGAATTCTTAAAAGATGAAATAATTACTGAGATAGGTTCGTAAATACTTTTCATAAATTGTTATTAAAATCATTGCCATATTAAATGGAATTTCTGATTGTACTTTTATTTGATATATTTAATAATAATTTTATTAT
>NC_046657.1:22312225-22325851 GCF_010883055.1 Belonocnema kinseyi | reverse complement strand
ATGTTAATATTTTTTAAATTAAAACAATTACATTTTATTCTCTAATGAGAAGCATTCTTATATTTTATTTTAATATTTTCATAAATATTGCATGTGCAGAAGTAAAAACATAAAGTCATCAATTGGATAAATTGATTTCTGTTTCTAACTTTTGAAAATAATTTTCAATAGAATAATAATTTTCTCAGAAAAGAAATAGAGAATTAAAATAAATTAAATTTTTCATAAATTTTCATACATTAATTTCTTCAAGAATTTTTTAAATCATAAGTAACATAATTTTCAATAAGTTATATCTATAGTTTGCTTATAAATAATCCCTGACGAGTAGATGCATGTTCTGATTTCGTACATTGCATAATATTATGAATACAAAAGTAGATTTCATTTAGATCTTAAATAAAAAGTTTAATAAGTGTTGTTTGAAATTATATTCTATATATTCAAAAACTAAATATTTACAAATAAAAACGGTCAAAAATGAAAAGTAGTAATGCTTCTAAATATTTTTCGTTGTACATTATGGCAAAGAACAGAATGGTTCTTTCATAAAAAAAATGTATTTACATTTTTTAACGTGTCTTCACTAATAATTTTTAATTCAAACAAGGCAGATAGTTTAAAAATGATTTGTCTTGGGACTACTGTTTCGGATTATATGTAATGTAAAAATTAGAAAGTAAAGTGAAAATGAAGTACAAGAAGTATATTAGATACTAAACTGTATTTTTTTATTTATTATTAATAACTTAAAATCAATATATTTTAACATGTTTAATTGCTACGCGAATGTGTTTGAATATTTTTTGAACATAAGGTTAAAAATAAAAGGAATATTCAGTAAATAAAAAATGTCATTTTTTTAATGTAACCTTTTTTTACTTTTCTTTATTATTATTTATAATTTTTAAATTAAAAATTGTATATATTAAGAAAAATAGATACAAAAATATAATTGCATGTACATTTTTTAATATTTAATAATTATACATAGGGAAATTGAAATCTAAATTTTAGAAACGTTGGTTCTCGCGCTTTGCGCTCGATAATATATTTTCCGCGCACTCCACGCTCGATAATGTATTTAACTCACATTTGTGCGGAGGCCTTTTAAAATTGAGGGTCAAAGCATCGACAACTGTAATTTGGTGATTGTGAATTCTCTTTTGTTAAAGCTCCTTCCGCTTTTACGAACACATTCTCATCACGTATGTCGTGCCTCGCACTCGATTTTGTTGACAATGCGAACTTTTCTAGAGTATGTTGAACTCTATATTTCAAATATATATTATATTTATTTATATACCTTGGTCTGCGATGCTTATTGAGAAATTTTGAAATAAAGAAAAAAATTTAGTTTTAATGATTACTTTAATATTTGTTTCTTATTTCTCATTACATTTTATTCTTAGCTAACCTAAAGAATTTATATCATTTCCATAAATTTAAATTATTACAATTCATAATATGCAGTGGTATTGAAACAAAATTACTTTTATTGTCTTATTTTTATAATAAAAAAAATAATTGTTAGTAAACATTTTATTGCAACTTGTGCCGTTCTTTTATAAATTTAATTTGTTTATTTTCAATGTTATTTTTTACCATTCAAACCAAAAAGCAACTTTCTAGCGTGTAAAGTGATTCTGAACAAAATTTGTCGATATAATTAGGGCGAAAAAATGTGTTCAATAAAATGTTATTGTTGCTTATTTTCTTTTCCACAAAAGTAATTTTTGATTTTAAATATATTTTTATAAACAGAGTTTATTACAAATTTGCAGATATTTTTTGGTTAAACAACTTTTGCTTTTTATTTTTACGTCCCTTGTGTCGTTTTTTCCAAAAATTTAACTTTGTTTCCTTAAATCTTATTTCTTGTGATTAAAAGAAAATACAATCGTCCTATCTAAAAAATATTAATAAAAAATTTGTAGATCCGTTTTAGGTGAACGACTTCTTTCTTTTTATTTTTTCGTTATATGTGTCATTTTTTTACTTAATTTTTTTATTTTGAATTTTATTTTTTACAATTAAAACAAAAAATATGTGTCATTTCAAAAATCTATTCATCACTGTGGATGAATTTTCACTCTCATTTATAAAGTCTATCATTTTGTTTTCTTATTTTAAGTCAATCATTTTTTTTTTCGTATCTTTCATAATATGACTGCAAAATGAAATTTTTTTATTATTTTCTGTGCTGCCAAAATTGGAATTTTTGACTTTTTGACAAAATTCAAAAGGTTGTTATGTTAATCTTATGGGGCTTATACACAGCAACATTTTCTTCTCCTGACCTTTTTTTATATTGTGACAGTTATTAAGAATCACAACAAATTATAAAAATAAAATATTTTACCGCTAGCAAAAAATATTTTAACTAAATTGAAAATTTAAAAAAAAAATATTTGACAATAATAATCATTTAAATTTGACGATTGTTTTTAATTTTTTATTACAGTATTACGTTTAAGTTATTTGAAACATGATTTCGTAGAAAAAATCATTTTTTTCCAAGGGGCAGGACCAATCTCTTAATTATTTCATCATATTTACTAAAAAATAACAATTGAGAGTTTCTGACAAATTTTCTTGAAGAAATATTACTATATTTTTGTGTCTGCCATATTTCTTAAAGAATAAGAAAATTCAAATGTATGAAAAATGATTGCCTACACATCTCGAATCTTGGGTCGATGACACACTTCGTTATAAAACCAGTAATGTTATTGATAGTAATAACTTATTTCCTGATAAATTTTAGGTTGAATCTTAAGCCAAATATTTGCATTTTTTCGGGTAATTGCATTATTATGATGCTGAACGAGTTTCCTTAAGTCTTTTCTTAATAAAAAGATACAAAAATATTATGGTTGTAATCGCCAAGTTTGACATTGTGTTCGTTTAAATAATAAATAAAGAAAAAAGTAAGTTCGATAAATCTAATTATTCAAATAATTGTTTCGTATTTAAAAAGATTTTGAAGGTTGAATTATTAAACAAGTGCTAATGATTTTTATCAAAAACATCCTAATGCGCTCCGTTATTTATATCAGTTGGCTCTTTAGGCGTTTGGTTGGTGCCAGTTTTTCAGCTTACTATACTTTAGCGACATAATCAATAAATATTATGCATATTATATTAATTAAATAATTATAAATATTATTTTACTTAAAGCTGTTGCTCTTGGTGGTTCGGAACCCACCTTAAACTGTAGTTCCCCCTCCCACCACCAAGTAAGTGTGTGTGTGGGGCGGGGGGGGGGGTGTAAAGGAATAGGAAAGAAGGTGCAAGAAAAATGTAAATCCTTAGGGGAACCATTAGAAGCTTCCATTCCAATTATAAATATTAATGATACTTATATCACAAATTTATATTTCATTTTGGAAAACAAGCTCAAATTTAGAATTGAAAAAATTCTTTCGACTATCCGAAGCGCCAAAAAGAATATTTGATTATGAAAGTATTTTAAAGAAATCAGCGATGTAATCGAATAATTTTGGCTGAAACAAATACATGATTAAACTAAATAATTCGTTAAATAATTAACCGCCTGAAGAGCGGAAATGATCGTGTTCGTGATCGTAAAATATTTAATTATTTATCCGCACTTTGTTTTAATGTCTGAACTAATTCGATTTAATTTTTCCGATTAACTATTGACTGATGGAAACCTTTTTGCTTGTTCGGCATTTCTTTAACGGTTACTTAATTGCATCGCACAGCACTATTTTTTGAGTTCGATTGATTTTCATGCTGGGTCATTTGTCTTCAAATTGCTTTTATTAATTTTAATGGAACAGAGATGGACGAACAAAATCCTTAAAGTAGTAGAATATTTGACTCTAATAATATGTTAACCATTGTCAATTTAGGAAATTTAATTCTTTACAAAATACGTCAGAAAACAACTTGCAAAATCATCCTTTGAGTATAATAATATAATTAGGAAGAAAACATTTCAATAAGATTATACGTATTACAAAATGGGTAGTTCTACACTTTTAATTTCAAAACATTTCCTGTTTCTTTTTTTTTTCTCTTTTTTTTCAATTTGTGGAGATGTCTCAACACTATGTTGTTTGCCAAAGAAACCAACAAAACCACATTTATAATTTAGAAAAAAAATTTTGATAACATTTTATTTAAATTTACTAAAAAGAAAGAAAATATTCCCCTCGGCAAAGGGAGCTTACAATTGTGATATAATAATGATAATGTGGCAGCAAAAAAAGCGAGGAACGTTAATATTTTAATATTACATTATTTATAAGGAAGATTTAATCAATGCAATTATATGCAATTATATGAATGCAAGCCCTCAAATCCGAGGACCTGTTTCGTTTCGCCATATTTGATTTGCTATTTTCAATTTTTTAATTTTTATATTTAATTTGAAATCAGTGACTGAAAATTCCGTAATTCCGGAATATTCCGTAATAAAATGAATTTATAAATAATCCGATAACTCAGGACTACAAAATGGTTTTAGGAATCTACTGGGATTCGAATAGGTTTACTTTAGGTATTTGGGATCAATGAATACGAATCCATTCGCAGAATCGAACCACCACGTCAGGATTTGCAGTAAAATTCAAAAAATTGTTAAAAAACAGAAATTTCTACATCAATTTCATTCCCAAACTTACAAAGCCCAAATTCACAAGCCCTAAGCCCACAAACTAACAAGCCCCAAACCCACAAACTCCAAACCAATAAGCCCCAAACCCACAAACCCCAAACCAACAAACCGCAAAAACACAAACCCCAAACCAACAAACCCCAAACACACAAACTCCAAACCAACAAGCCCCAAACACACAAGCTCCATATCAACAAACCTAGAAACCCCAAACCAAAAAGCTCCAAACCAAAAAACCCCAAATTCGCAAGTTCCAAACCCACAAACTCCAAATGCACAAACTCCAAATATACAAGTTCCATATCCACAAATCTACAAACCTCAAACCCAAAAACCACAAATCCATGAACCCACAATCACCATATCGACAAACGAACAAACCCCATACCAACAATCTCAAACCCAAGAACTCCAAACCCACAAACCCCAAACCCACAAGCTCTAAATCTACAAAAGCACAAACACGAAACCCTCGAACCCCAAACCTACAAACCACAAAACCACAAGCTCCATATCACGAACAAACAAACCCCAAACCATCAATCTCAGACCCACAAACCCTAAACCCACAAGGTCCATATCCACAAACATGCAAACCCCAAACCATCAATCCCACACCCACGAACCCAAACAGGTGCACCCACAAACCTCAAACTAACAAACCACAAACCCAATAACCCCAAATTAAACCAATTTCTCAATTGGTATTATAAGACGTTGGTTATTTGGGTTTGTGGAATTGAGGTTGGTGGGTTTCTGGGTTTGGGGTTTGTATGTTTGTGTAAATAGAGCTTGTGGGTTAGGGGTTCGTACGTTTGTGGATATGGAGCTTGTGGGTTTAAGCTTTTCGGATTTTTCAATTCGGGATTTGTGGTTTTGGGGTTTGTAGGTTTGTGGATATTGAGCTTGTGTGTTTCGAGTTTATGGATTTGGAGGTTGTGGGTTTGGAGCTTGTTGGTTTTGGATTTTTGGATTTGTTGATATGGACCTTGTGGATTTGGGGCTTTTTTGTTTGGGGTTGGGGGTTTGTGGGTTTGTGAGTTTGAGGGTTGTTAATTTAGAGTTCTTAAGTTTGGGGTCGAAATTTAAGCAGAAATTCAACGTTTTTAACCATTTTTAAAATTTTACTGCAAATCCTGACTTGCTGTCTCAATTCCGCGAATGGATTCATGTTTAGCGACCCCAAAAACATAAAGTATACTTATAAGAATACCAGTAGACTCCCAAAATGATTTTTTGGTCCTATGTAATTTTTGTCTTTTGACTGACATCAGGTTTTTTCTGGCCCATTTTGAGCAAAAAACTCAAATTTAAACTCTATAAGCCACTTTTTTATGATTTGAAAATTGTTTGGGCAACTACTTATAGTTAACGAAAATAGGAACAATTTATCTTCATGCCTTTTATTGTATAAAAAATACCAGAGTTATAGCATTTTCTAAGTCCGAGAAAAAACGAAGCAAGATACGAAAAGAGATGAATGAACAAAATTGTGCACCTAAAAAGATTTACAAATTTGTCATGTATCTTTTTTAGAGGATAAGCAGTTTTTATTTCAATCGTGAAAAACAAGATTGAAAATCAAAAATTAAATTTGTGTAAAAACGACGCAAGCTACGAGAAAAAAACAGACAACATTTATTTATCCAAAAAAATATACAAATTTGTTATGAACATTTTTTTGATAGCATGCGTAGTTTTTATTTCAGGCGTCAAAAATAACCTTAATCCTCAAGTGCTAGAACCTCGACATTTTCTGTTTCACCTAGATCGGGTCCACCAGACCCAAAATACCACAAGCTGAAATATCTCTGTTTTAGATAGACTTAGCTCAATTTTGTTTTAGCCTGGAGTCTCACAAAAATGAATACTGTAAAAATAGGTATAAAAATGAATGGCGTATAATAAAGATTTGCCAAAATTAATTAGCAGGCAAAATTTCTTCATCCAAAAAGGATCTACAAATTTGTTATGAATGACTTTTATACATAAAGAGTAAATTTTCTTTTAATCGTAAAAAGAAGATTCAAAATGAAAAAAATTAAATATTATAAAATCAAGGCAATAAAAATAACTATGATTAAATCTTAATGCATATTATAAATTGTAATGATATAAATTTATTGGAATGATACATATTTCAACAAAGCCAAGAATAACATTAAATGTAAAATTAGAAACGAATATTAAAGTAATCATGATAAATACAGTATTTGTAAAAAAAAAGAAAGAATGATTTTCTGTAAAACATAAATAATTTTTACACATTAATAGTACTTTATGTGTAAATAAATCATTCACAATAATAAAGTTTGTATTATCATAATTGCGATTAGGCTAACAAATTTTTGTTTATTATTTTGAGTAATAATAACGTTAGGCTTAACTTTAATTTACGCAATCAAAAAATTATTTATTATAAATTTTATTATAAAAATTTTAATTTATTACAGCTTTACTATATAATTCAAATAAGAAAAATGTTATTAAACATTCTTTAAAAAATACCGTTGTTAATAACACAGTTCGTATTCTAAGATTTCAATCACCTTTAATAATCCTTGTTTATTATCTTAAATATGTAACAGTGTACATTTAATTATTACCAGAGCATTTATGCAATTATGTATTGTAATTTCCTAACTATTATATTCCAACATTTTTTTTTTTTAATTCACTTCTGTAATTTTTGTTTAAGTAGAAAATTTGGTTCTGTCTATAAATTAGTTGAAATTTGAAAACTTAATATATGCAAATTCGTAACGAACACATAGATAGCGTCAAGAAAAAACGACATTCAAAATAACCTTTTGGTCACAATTCTTCATTGATTTTCAATTGTTTTTTAAATTCAGCATTAAATTTTTAAGAAATCTGTTTAGGCCGATTTTAAATTTTTTTGTTTTAATCTTTATAGAGCTGCAAATAGTAGAGAAAAATGTTGATTACAATTTTTTTTAATTCATAAAAAATGTTGATATATTTAAAAAAATTATATCAGATGACAAAAATTCATCAATGTGCATCACAGACAATGAAATTCAAATACAATCGAAAGAAAATTTAGTTTGATTCTGCCTAAAACTGTTCAAATCATGCATTTGTTTATGTTCACTGTTAATAAATTAAACAAATTATATCAGATACCACATTTTTATGATAGAATTCCACCGCATTGCTTTAAACAAGTTACTCCGATGCATAAATATGGTTCACAAAAACATAATCCATCATACTGGCTTTTTGTTGCAAATATTTGTTTATAACAAATAACTTGACATGTCAACAAATTTTTGTCATTTGTATCAACCTTTTTGAATAAAACCTGAGGCCTGAACCTACTGAGAAAAATGTTCACAGAAAATTTAAAAAAAAATGTTTGAACTAACATTTTTTCGCTATTTGCAGCTCTATACAATTTTTTTTTTTAAATTTAAAATCTAGATCGACAGGTTTCTTGAAAATGTAATGCTGAATTAAAAAAGAAATAGAAATCGATGAAAAGTTGTGACCTACAATTTATTTTGAACATAATTTTTTCATGTCGTCCCACTGTGCAGCGCCAGTATAGCGCCAGGCTTGTATTGCGTGAATAGACAGGCTTGAGAAAAAATCTACTGTATCTGAGTTTAATATTTTTTTGTACATTCAAAAAAAAACTATGATTTTCAAAAAAAAATAAAAATAAACATTAAAAAAAGGAATTCGTTCCCTCAACTTTGAATTATATCGATGAAAAAAGTTTTACTACAAAACCGATTTTTTAAATATTATAAATAACCATAAGTTGCTAATTATCCAAACAAATGTATTAATATTATATATCAACCGATTGGCATCGATCGACGAAATCTGTTATGTTCTTGCATCACCTTTAAATAATAATAATAAAAAAATATTTAATGTAAAAAAATTTAAACATGTTAATAAAAAAAGATTTAATATAAAAATAAAAACATTTTTACAACATTGTAAAAAGCTCAAAAGAAATAAAATTAATATTTTTGGAATTCTGTGCATCAGGTTTGAGATATAAGTGGTGAAAATAAATATGCCAAATTTCATTAATTAACTTTAAGTTTTTAAGTTATCGTGTTAACCAAAAATACCGACATCCATGCATCCATCCATACAATCTGAAGTCCCACCATGGGGCCAAAAAAACGTCCATGGTCAAATTGATTTTCAGAAAACAATTATTATCCGATTTTAACTTTTGTTTAAGTGAAAACAATAATAACAATGCAATTATTAAAAAATTTATTGAAATTGTTATAAACAAATATGTGAATGAAAATGGTTTCGTTGGGATTCGCGGTGATTTTTCACTTGATTCGCATTAAATCTGACAAATTTATCGAAAAGACAGTTTTTTAGTTGAATTAAAAAAAGTTATAAACAAATATCCATATCAGGTATTTTTGATTGAATAAATAAAGTTTTTTCTATGATATCGATCATATAATACTTGAAAATAAAACCTGAGTATCATATTTGATCACCAAATAAAATATAATAATTTTTTAAGCTACCTTAATTAACAAATGCACTATTCGGCTATTTTTGAAGATTCAAACTTAATTTTTTCGATGCAATTAACTATAAATAACTAGCTTCTGAATTTTCGAAAAAATTTTGATGGCAGTAATCAATTTATTATTGTGAAGAACAATTGTTTAAACAAATTTTTATCATTTTATCTATTTTTAAATAAAATACCGCTTTTTCACGAAATAACCAGCGAATTATTTAACAATAATAACTTCTATTCAAGAAAATAACGCAAAAAAATAAACATTCATTTGAAATGATCCACTATTTTTATTTTTATTAACAATGTAGTAAACAAATTTTTCTCGGATAATGCATTCCTGAACCAATTTTTTTCTTTTGAAATATAATTAAAATGTCTAATAATTCCTGGCCGTAGGTTGATAAAAATTGATGATTTATTAAAGATACTTAATTTTGATTTCATTTTTATTTCACAATATTCCCACCTCTGAAACACTTGTAAAAATCTTATATCATATACCATGTATGGCTACGTTAATTAAATTTTTAATACAAATAAAAATAGTGTATCGTTATCGAACTATTCAAAAAAGTAAAAAAATTGTTATTAACAGTTTATTACACACAAAAAAACAAGTGTCAATTCTAAAAAATAGCCAAATAATGCATTTGTTGATTAGGTTTGGTTAAACAATTATCATATGTTATCGACACATAATAAAAAATCATTGAATTGAAAAAATGTAAGCTTTGATTTTCCATTATTTTTAATGCTGTCAAAATTTAAATTTTCGATTTGTCCAGAAAATTCAAAAAGTTGTTATAATAATCTTTTAGGGCATTCCAGAAGCAACATTTTTGTCTTCTTAGCTTTTTCATATCAAGCGTTATTTGACTTAAAATTTTCATTTTTCGTTTTTTTTTCAGTTTTGTAAATGCTATAACTATGGTAAATTTTATTTTATAAAAAAACAGAATGGGGATAAACTTTTCATATTTTCGTATACTATAAATTGCTGTAGATAAATAACTGGCCGTTAATCCCATGAAAAAGCGGTGTTTTATTTATAAATACATAAAATAATAAATATTTGTTCAAAAAATTATTTTTTACAATAATAAATTGTGTACTGTCATCAAAATGTTCTTAAAAATTTTAAACGTTAGTTATTTACAGTCAATTATTGTATCCAAAAAAATTAAGCTGGTATCTCCAGAAATAGCGATATAGTGCATTTGTTAATTAAGGTAGTTTAAACAATTATTAAGTTATATTTGGTGGACAAATATAATACTGAGTTTTATTTCCTAGTAATATTTGATAGATTCCATTGAAAAAAACTTCATTTATTCCATCAAAAATACCTGATATAGATATTTGTTTATAAAAAATTGATTTTAAAATAACAAATTATTTATTAACTGTTATAAATTTAACTAGAAAAGTATTTTTTTTATAAATTGTTCAAATTTAATGTGAATCAAGTAACAAATCACCGCCAATCCCCACGAAATTATTTTCCTTCACTTCTTTGTTTATTACTAATTCAATAAATTTTTTAACATTTGCATAGCTATTGAACATGTTTTTTAAATAGTTTCTTTCAGTTTTATAGTCATTTTTGATTGAATCAAAGCATTTTTCAAGAACCGGTGTAGTTAAAAACTCAAAATGCTATTTTTTCATTTTTTTTTTAAATAAGCAAAAAATAAACAAAAATTAAAAAACCGGCCAGGACAATTCGACGAAAAATGCTATTAGCTTGCATTAAAAAATTAAGTTAGAATCGGATAATAATTTTCTTTTGAAAATCAAATTATAACATTCTGGTTCATAAATATTATGGTTACAAAATTATTCTTTTGGTTGCAAATTCAAATTTTTTTCTTTAAATTCGTCTTTTTGCAATGAAAATTTAAAACTCATATTCTGATTTCGAAAAGTCAGACTGAAATATTTTTAGGGAGGAAGCTTTAACTATTTTTTCTAGTAAAAAAGAAACTTCTTGGTAGAAAATTCACCAATTTTGTTAAAAGTTCATTCTTCCCGGTTAAAAAATCAAATGATTTGTTGAAAATAGGTCGTTTTGAATGGAAAATTCAAGTATTTTTGTGGAAAATTTACTTCTAATTTAAAACTTATATTTTGATTTCGAAAAGTCAGAGTGAAATATTTTTTGAAGGAAAATGTAACTATTTTTTCTTTTTAATTAAAAAATGCATCTATTCTAGTAGAAACTGCATCTTTCATACAAAAATGCAACTGTTTGATTGAAAATTTAGTAATTAAAAAAAAAGTTATCTGCTTTTGGAAATTCATATTTTGATCTTGAAAAGTCAATTAAAATATTTTTCGGTTGAAAATTCAAATATTGATTAAAAAAATTTTTTATTTTGAATTAAAAATTCGTCTATTATAATGGAAATTTTATCTTTTTGAGATATAAACGCAACTATTTGGTTGAAAATTAATTTTCCTTGCTTGAGGATTTCATTTTTTTTTTTTAATTTCAATAAGGCCACTTTCTTAAGAAATCGGTTTTTTGTTTCGAATTAATGTTTTTAGTGAAAAATTCACCTCTTTAGTTGAAATTTTAATAATTGTATATAAAAACTTGAAAGTTAAACTAATCTATAAAAAATTCATGTTTTTGATCAAAAAGTTATAATTTTTTAGTAAAAAATTCATCTTCTTGGTTAAAATTTGATCGAAAAGTGGTATTTTTAGCTTGAAAATTCAACATTTTGGTTGACATTTTTTTCTTTCTTGATTAAAAATTCAATTTTTCGTTTCAAACTTCTTCTTTTTTGGCTGAATTTGATTTCAAATGAAATTTTTGTCAGTATGAAATATCAACTAACGCCTCACATGCCACTTTTCCAATGCTTTTGTCAGCGGTTGTGTTCACTATGGAAATATTTTCAAAAAAATTCCAAAATAATTATTTTTTATATAATATTGTATGAACTTTATAAATACGTTGCGTAAATTTCTAAAAAATGCAATCATAAAAAGTCATGATTGTTTATTTATAAAAAAACGTGGTTTTTTAAATCAAACTTTTTCTTTATATAAAATTCTCACTTCGAATACGCGGAAGAAATCAGTCAATAGAGAAAAAATCTTAGCATTGGACCCTGGACAGGAAATTTTATGGATTGGTTTCACGAAAGTCAAAATGGCGACATTCAATATCTCCCATCAGATTTTCTAATTTCAATATGGCGGCCAAAAATATGAAATATTGTTTAATTCTTATAAATTTTTGTATACAGGGCCGCCATATTGGATCCACCATCTTTCAAATGGAAAATATGATGACAGATTCGTGCTCAGCGACTCAAAAAACCCTTGTATATGAATTTTCATGAAAATCTAATGAAAGATCTTATTATTAGTCATGATAATAGCATAGAATTTTTGGCTTTCAGCCGCCATATTGGATATCGCCATTTTGAGTTTCGTGAAACCTATCGATACAATTTCAAGTTTAGGGTACAATCTCACGATTTTTTCCCTATTGACTGATTTCTTCAACCGGATTCGAAGTAAAAATTTGATTTGAAAAAAATTTGATTAAAAAAAATAAGTTTCTTTATAAATGAGCAATTATACCTCTTTCAGATCCGTCTTTTTTATTTTGCATGCCGTATTTGAAAAGTCCATACAATTTCAAATCAAAAATAATTATTTCGGAATTTGTTTCTAAATTTTTTCATAGTCAACAAAGCCGCTGACAAAAGCATTGGAAAAGTGGCATTTTCAAAAGTTCGATTCTTGGGTTACCTAACAAATGTAAAAGTTGATATTTCAAACTAACAAAAAATTTATTTTTAATTATATTCAGCCAGAAAAGAATTTCCAGGCTAAGAATACCATTTTTCAATCAAATTCCAAACAAAAAGAAGAATTTTCAACTGAAAAATTATGATTAAAAAACATTTTCACAGTGAACAAAGCCGTTCACAAAAAGCATTAGAAAAGTGCCAATTCGGGCGTTAATGGGTTAAAAAAACCAAACGCTATATAAAGACACTCTGTTTATTAAATATCTGAAAGTACATTGTTAAGGGCATGTGACACAGCTAAATACCTATATTACCGACCACAGTTTTTCAGTTGACTGAATGTTTTTTTGAACCTAAGAACTTTTTTTGTAAATAAAATATCGAGCTGAAACTTTGGGAAATGTATTAGAGAACAATAAAGTACGTTTAGGTACAGCATTTTTGTAGGAACTTCACTGAAAATTATTTCATCTATTTTCTGAACCTCAACATTTTTTGTACGTTCGAACTTTTTTTATACATAAAATATCGGTCTCAAACTTTGAGAAATGCAAGAGTCGAAAGAAAACTACGTTTAAGTACAATGCTTAATAATAAAAGATGTAAAAAAATATATTTCAACAATCAATTCCAACGGCATCAGCCGGTAACGTTGTACACGAAAATGCGAATTCTCT
>NC_046657.1:22306336-22312125 GCF_010883055.1 Belonocnema kinseyi | reverse complement strand
TAAAAAAAGTTGGAACGTTCAAAAAATATCGAGGTTCAGAAAAAAGATAAAATAATTTTCAGTGAAGTTCCTACCAAAATGCAGTACCTAAACGTACTTTATAGTACTCTAATACATTTTCCAAAATTTCAGCTCGATATTTTATTTATAAAAAAAGCTCTTAGGTTTAAAAAAACATTCAGTGAACTGAAAAAGTGAGGTCGGTAATATAGATATTTAGCTGTGTCACATGCCCTTAAAGAAAAAATAAACTTAAAAAAATAAATGGTGGAACAAACTTGCTCAAGAAGGCCTTAAAAGAAGGATTTTCTTATAAAAAACTGTTTTTAAAAACAAATACTATGAAAAAATCAACTTGTGAAGACTTATCTTATTTTAATTATTTTGAAGAAATTAATTTTTTTGAGTGTTTAGTTTTAAAAACAGTTTTTTTTAAGAACATAATTCTTTTTAAGGTGCTTCCTAAGTCTTGATTTTTAGTCCATGTATTACAAATGACAACTTTTCTCCTGCAATTATAAATTGTTTTGACGTAATATGTTAGGGGCATAATCAAAAGAACTAAATATAATACCGATTAAAGCCCTTTTTTGAAAAATGATTTTTTTTTTAATTCAATGAAAATGATGCATTTTATGCGCCTGGAGACGAGCAAACCGTCATCGGGAGTGTACGCATGATGAATCGAAAACAGGGGCTTCCGTTTTAAGAAGGACACAGCCGGAGGTTAAGGGTGTAATTTTTTGACAATATTGGATTGTTGGGGGTATACTGACTGCCTGTAATGCCCCGCCCACCCTTCCTATTTTAGGATTAGAACCTATCGAGAGAAGTACAAAATTATTAAAATATTAAGGTTTCGAATTTTAATAGGCTAGATTACGTTCATTAGATAATGTTGAGATAATTAAAAAAATATTTTAAAAAATCCCTTCTTCCCTTCAATTTCTGTCCAGAGTTTTGGAAATTTTGTATTCACTTTAAGATGTCCATCATTATTGACAATATTGACCAATTTCCCTAATCTTTATTTTTAATTTTTTTGTAAATTATTTTAGGAAATTGATTCAGCTTATTAAAATTTCATTGAGCCATGTTTTACGCAATCATCATCGATTGCAGGTGAAAGAGTTGTTGTAATGTAAAACGATTACTGCATTCATGTTTGTATTGATTATTGCCAAGTGATTTAGTTTCGTCTTTATTGAATGACAAAAGCAAATCTAAGGAAATCAGAAATATGCCCCGTACGCATAAACAATGTGATCGAAATATTTTCGCAAAAAAATATACCTTGCTTCTCTTCTTTCAGATTCTGAGACAAAAAATGCTGAAGTAAGATATTGCGCAAATATGATTACACAAACTTTATTATTTCCAATTGTGTATTCACAAATCACGCACTTTTAATTATTAAAAATCGTTCATGTTTTAATAAAATGAATATTTCGATGCAATGAATTGGAATTCATATCAGAAAAAAAGTATTTTTTTACTTTTATATGGCTGAGCCTGTTAAAGAGATGAGACAAAGTTATAGCAATATAATAGGAAGTTACATCAAAAGTTCGACGACACCCAGCGAATGTACAAGATTTGCAGAAACTCATTTTTTTACAAATGCTTTTTTTGATATTTTTCATTAACTGCAAAATCGATATATTAGACTTTTATTTTTAGTAAATTTTATAGTCACATAGGAAACAAATGACTACTTTAAAATTTGTGTTTGAGAATCTAAAAGTTAGGCTCAAGAAATAAAATTTTTATTAATAATATTTTTATTTTAAAGGAATATACACGACATCTACATCTAAATATAAGAATCATTGAAAATATCTTTGAGGTTATGTCGATACATAAACAGCCGTCGTTTGACAATTAGGAATACCTATTGGGTCCTGCATGAACGTCAGATTGAAGAAAAAGTATCTCACTACTCATCCTCTAAGTTTTGAGTGTCAGCATTAGGAAATTTCTTAGCAAATAAAAAAATGCCAAAAAAACCTTGCGTTTTTTTTAGTATCCATCAAAGTAACCAGTAATAACTTTCATATTTCACAACAGAAGTTGCTGAATAAAAGATTAAAATTTGTTGCAGAGGTGCAGGAAACTATTTGCCAAAGGATTTTTCTATCCATTTTACTTATCTTTTTGCGTTGTTTTCCATCGACGTAATGTCCATAAACACCCTCGTTTCATGTTGATGGCAAAAATGATTTTTCACCATAAAGTTTTGTCTGGTGCTATTGGTATCATTTTACAAGATCTCCTTGCGAGTTAGATTCACGTTTCTGGAATATTCACTCTGAGTACTTATTGATTTATCATGATTTAATTTAATTCTTTGAAATTATTTTGAATTTTTATAGTTCACTTAAATTGTTCTAAATTTACTCACTTTTACTTAATTTAATGCCTTTTTCAACACTTTTTTATCTAATTGATCTTAAGAGGATCAAATGGCAAAATGATCACAGGATTTGAAATATTTGATTTTTTTAAATTCCTAGGCATATTTAAGATATTCTAAAAATTTTGAAAGATTTAAAAATGTTAATGGATTCCAGTAATATAATAGGATTTGAAAGGACTTAAAATAATTGAGGGTATTAAAGAATATTCGCAGGCACTTTCAAGAGCTTCAAAAAGTCTATTTTGATAACAAATAAAAAATATAATTATTTTTTATGAAATAAAAGGCTTAATATGTATATTAAGATAAAATCTGATATATAGATTTTGCAGTTAACTACAAATATTTTTAAAAAAGTTTTTGTATACAAAAAAATGAAAACTGAGTTTCCGCAAATCTCGTACATACGCCGAGTGTCGTCGAACTTTTGATGTAATTTCATATTATGTTGCTGTAACTTTGTCGGAAATGAATTTAAATTCTTCACATCCTAATATTTATTTCAATAAAACATGGATGATTTTCAAACATTAAAGGTGGGTAATGTGCGCATAAATCATTAAAAATTAAAAAATTTGTATTATTTATTTGCGGTTAGGCTACGTAATAATTATTGTATATTATCTTAAATAATCATTACGTTGGGATTAATTATCATTTAGGCAATCAATCATTAATTTCAAAAAAATTTAATGAAAAATTTGAGATAAAATTATATGTTTTAGAATATTATAAATATAATACAGAGCATTATTCATATTATAATTATTATAAATAATATATATACTAAACATTTGTCATAAGGACAACCGCAGGATTTCACCGGAAGCGGGTGCTAATCTGAAGAATTGCACCCGCTTCCAGCGAAATCGTGGTAAAATTTCAGCCACAACCACGTCTCGCGACCGTGAGATAGGTGGTTACAGTCTGTAACGGAATCAATACGACGATCCGGCAAAAGTTTCGTGCACCCTGAGAATGATAAGGACGATTAGTTTAACAGAATATTCCGGGTACAATCGTTGTAACTACCTTATAAGGTCTCTATACCTCTCTTTCTTTTCATTCTCCTTAACTGTGATGTTTTTGTCAGCTCGTGCCGAAAATTCGATAACGAACATGGTTCGCTTCTCGAAGTCAAGAAGAACCATGTCAGGCCTCGAGGGTGCAACAGAAACAATTATCGAGAATATAAAATTTCAGTATATGCGGCACTTCCCATTCTCGACAATTGACTCGATTTCCCTAGGAGCGTTTAGAGGAGTGATATTAAGGTTAATGCCATTAGAGTGATAGAGATGGTAATAAAGCACTCTTAGTGCCGCATTGTGCCTTTGAATGTAGGTCGTTCCCGCGTGAGTTGGACAACTAGATAGTATGTGAGCTAAATGCTCGGGGTGTGCATGGCACGCCCTGCAGCTATCATCGGAAATGTCTTGGCTCAAAATGTGGCGACGGTATGTTAAGGTGGAAATGACACCGTCTTGGCATGTCCAAATGAAACCCTCTGTACCAGACTTCAATCCCGGTGATTTAAGGAAAGCAAACTTTAGCTCACACGACATTGACTGATCCTCCACATTTTTGTGGAAGATACCGTGCATCCTCTTATCGAGGAGCTGTTCACAAAAGTTTTTCTCTTGTGCTTTCTTAATCCGGGCATTCAGGATTGAGTATTAGAGATAGATAAGATTTGATGCATTTTGCTCATCCCTAATACTGAAGTTAAGTTCAAGTGTTTCAGCAGCCTCCTCCACTGCTTTGTACAGAAACGCTCCTTTGCCTTTGTCAATATTCCGCGACCACCTGGACGGCGTGCGATGTACAGTCGCGGAACAGAAAACTTAAGATGCATGCTTTTGTTCATGTGCATAACCTTTCTAACCTTTCTTATCCCGATATCAAGGGATCTGAGTTCGTTCTTCGTCCATGGAACTACTCCAAATGAATAGAGTTCTACCGGGACGGCAAGCATGTTCGTTGCAGATACTTTGTTCCCCGCCGACAGTTCGGCAGACCAAATTTGCCAGATGAGACATTTGTATCTGCTTCGGAGAGTATCTTTTATAGATGTAACATCCTAAAAGCGGCTCTGTGGCACGCCCAGGTATGTATAAGTCTCTCCGGCGTAAAGGTGTCGTATAGCGCTTCCATCAACGAGCTCAGGATCTTCAGGGATGTCATTAAATTTTCTTCGCTTCAAATCAACCTTGGCGCATTTATCTAACCCAAATTCTATTCCAATTTCCTTAGTATATCGTTCGATCGTTTATCCCTTTTAACACTTTTTCCACATCCTCGGTAGTGATGGTTGGGCATTCTTGATCAGGTGTTATGAGGGCATCACATTACTCCTTCAAGCTATTTATACTTTCTGAGTCTTCGTTCAGTCTATGCTGCACTTCGTAAACTTTTCTCCAAAATACTGCCTGATGGTCAGCAGCTTTGACTTGTTAAGTGTGTGATGACGGGTCCGGAGTTCGCGTAGTCAATCACACATTGAATGCGGGACGCGTACTGTGTTGCCCAACCTATCTTTATGGCAAGTTGATGCATTCGCTTTTTGGTCTTATGATCAGCCATTGGTTTTATTTTACGGTTTACATCGAACAAAGCTCTCGCTGTTATAAACTATCGCTCTTCCTGTATTGGATGGCTGCCCACGGTTGGCCTTAGTGTCGCCTCTCTTTCACTGTTACCGGCTTGTTCTAACTGTGGTAGAGTAGGCGTTCCGCTTACATAGTTCCTTTTTCGGAGTAGTTCGGCATGGTTGCGCAGACGTTGCTGTAAAAAGTGCGAAAGCTCCGGGTGTTCCTCGCACCACAGAGCATGCAGCCGTGCCATGTAACCCCGTTCACGGGCCACACTCGCATCGTAGCACTCTAGCAAGTCGTGATTCAGTCGCTCCGTCCACCTAAAGTTTCCGAGATTCCGCCGATCCATCGCATTGAATCCATTTTGATTGACTCCCCCAGCTCTAGAGTGGTCGGCATTGTTGGCCGACCCATTGTCGGGAGCCCTGCGCGTTCTGTTGTTTTAAACCGCACTTACTACAACTATGTTTGGCAAGGATAAGGCTGCGTACTCTGAGAGGTCGCCCGGTATCGCAGAGTCACCGTTCTAGACACCTCACCCAGTTGCCATTCAACTTTCGGAACGGTTTTCACACCTCCGCTTGGGGGTTGAATTCTTCGGGACCACCCCTGGACAATTGTCTGCGACTGCCTATTTATTTTTGTAACCATATTCAGCAGAAACCCTTGGTACTGGGATCCTCTATCCGCAACCCGATGATGCGTTCGGTGGCTTTGTCATAGGCCCTTCGGTTTGATTCTAGAGGAATCAAATACGAACCGAAAAAATGCGTATTTCA
>NC_046657.1:22298849-22306236 GCF_010883055.1 Belonocnema kinseyi | reverse complement strand
GAAGCGGGTGCAATTTTTCAGATTAGCACCCGCTCCCGGCGAAATCCTGCGGTTGTCCTTATGACAAATTTTTAATTATATATATATATATATATATATTAAAGTTCCAATTGCGTCTTATAGGGTTCAAATACCTCTATTGAAATTTTACATTTTTTTAAAGGCTTGTGATATGTTCTTTTTTGAATATTTCAATGAAAATAAATATTTAATGCTTCTTATGTTCTGAACTTAAAATGTATAATTATGAACTGATTTTATTCAAACTTACATTTTCTCGAATTAATTAAAATCTTAATTATAAATCAAATTTTAAAAAAGGTAAGTTAACATTTTTTTAAATATAATGCAAAAATTATTTGAATGTTTCAATAAAAATAATGTTTAATGCTTTTTATGAAGTGAACTGATTATTTTACTATTGGACGATTAATTTTGTTCACAATATAAAATCACAAAAAGATTCAAGTTTAATATTCTCAATATTAATAACCTAAATTTATTATTCAATTGAAAGTTCTATAATTGAATATTGTTCAAACTTTGTATGATGAAAGTTTATTTATTTTTAAAATACCCCTATCCCAGTTATAAAATTTGTTAAATGTTTCTAATGTTAAAAAATGAGTATCTGAAATTAATTTGAAAATTATATTTACATGTTCTTTAAATATTTACTGAAATTAGTTTAGAAGGTACTTTATAATTCAAATTTGGATTAAAATATAAAGTAAAAATTATTTGAATGTTTCAATGAAAAACGTAATGCTTTTTTCTTTTATACTGCTTAATAAATTATTAACTAAATAGTTTCTTTCGCAATATTAAATTAAATAATGATCGCTTTTTAATTCTTTTCCATTAAGTAACATAAATTGATTATTTACTTTAAGGTTATGTAAATAAATATTGGTGATCATTTGTATAAGATTTTGTATATTTTTAAAATATCTCTATTCCACTTATGTAATTTTTGTGAGTTTTTGTGACGTAAAATGAGTAGCTGACTTCAATTATGAAAATTTGGTTTTAATTTTTCTGAAATTGGTTCAAAATGTTACTCATAATTCTAATTATTACAACAGTATAAATTACGAGTTATTTGAATGTTTCAATGAAAATAATTATTGTTAATTGATTTTGTTTTTTAAACGGATAAATTTATTAATAACTGATTAATTTCTTTCACAATATTAAACTACATATTGTATATAATGTTGGTTGATGTGGAAACATGAGTTTATTTATTGCATTAAATTGTCATTTAATATTGGCTATAATCTTCGCCAAAAATTTTATTTATGTAACTTGCTTATCTATTAGGATTATGTAATTATTTTAAATATTTGTAACTAATTTTTTGTTATAAAATTCCAGTTTCTAAATTTTTCAAACAAATAAATGGAAAACATTGGAAGATTTTTTAAATGAATCTTTTAAATATCCACACTAAAATGAAATTAGGCACAAAATGAAATATTTACTCGGGCTCAAACTATCATAAAAATGTGGAAAACTATATTCTTTTGTCTGCTGTTTTTTGCACGTTAAATAAAGATTTAAATTCGACTTCCCCTAGAAGAACTGACATCCGTCTTGGACATGCTTCCACATTTTTCATTATGAATCGAGCACAATTTAATATTTAATTATCATTTTGGTCTCATTTTAAAGAGCAGACTCGAAGCTTTTATTTTTTGAAGTTTAAAAAGTTTTAATTTTTTCAATAGAATTCCCTGAAGCATCGAGAAGCTGGACTTCGTCTATCGCTAAGATAATCACAAAAGAGGAGAGGCATGCATCTGAATTCAATTTTCAAAATTACATGTAGATATTTTTTAATAATTCAGCTATGTATTTTCGTGCTCTTTTGGTTTTATAGATAATTTAAACGCTATACTTCTAATAATTATTTAATCATTTTTATTTTGTTCACTAAGTATCGGAACGGAATATAATTTTTAAAAATATAGATGATAATAATTTGATGGTTTAGCAATGTTTTTTGATGCATTGATTTGCAAAAATGGTCAGGAAATGAGTATTTGAATTTAATTTGCAAAATTATATATACATATATTTAATTATTACGCAATGTATTTTCAGACGCTGATATTTTTATTAAAATTTTTCTAAACATTCAAGAACAAATGCATATTTAATGATTTTAATATTGTGAACTGAAAGTCGAATCGAAATATAATTTTTTAAATTATACAGTGAAACTCTTTAATAGCCCTCCCTTCTATAGCCCTTCCGAGAATTGAGGCCGCGCCACATGTTGGTGTAACAGGAACTGTGCGGGGTGCCCGGGATATGCGGCTGTCACTCAAGTGAGCACTCAAGCATGAACAAACAAAAGCGGAGCGGGCTATAATAAATTAGTTCCCACCCACACTCAGCCCCAAAATCGGCACTATAGAAGAGTTTCACTGAAGTTATCAATCTTTTATAATGATTTGGTGTTGTATTTTGATGGTCTAGTCAGCTATAATTTAAGTTGTTGACAAATTTTAACAAATAAATAGTTATTCGAAAATTGGGTAAATGATCAAAATTAGTACAAAAGTTTGCGTGCGCACGCGCAAGCCTATAATAGTCTAGTACCAAAAAAATTTTAAAGCTTCTCATCCAAATACTTTTTTGTACTCCTTTACTGTTTATTAAATGTATTAATATAATAGGTCAATTGATTCGTCTTGAATCGAATGAGTCTTTTGTGTTCTTACCTCAACTTTGAATAATGTCTGTGAACAAATTTTTAATAAAAGACTAATTTTTTACACGTAACTCGTAACCATGACCATAAGTTATAGTGTTAACAAAAAATGGCGACATACACACATCCATCCACACAATCTTACATACACACACACACACACACACACATGTACACTACTAAGGACTAGAAATTGTTAGAACGTTGTATTTATCAACTATTAAACATTTAACTAATTAATTTTGGAAATATTTGACAGTGTAATATGTAAGTCAGGGAATTTTTAAAAACTCAAATAACTATCAAACAGAATGATTTATAAATTAATTTTCTTTTTAATTGTTTTCTTTCTTTTATAAAAGATTCTAGGAGAGCAATTTCTCAAGCGTAAGATTCTGGTCTTGAAATTTTGATGATCAGGAAACATAAGGGAATTTTTAAAATAAAGTTTTGTGGTGACTCTGATATAATATTCTTGTCATTAATTTATTTGCCTTTTATTTATACTTATATTTTTTTGCAGTTGATTCCTCCTGGAGATGAACTTTTTATTCATAAATTTAGTTATTTCTTTAAGAATCCAACTTTTGTCTGAAAAATCGTCTTTTTGCATTGAAAATTCAAGGATCTTCGTGAAAAAATTGACTTCTTTTTGAAAACTCATTTCTTGATTTCCAAAGGTCAGACTAAAATACTTTTTGGATGAAAATTCCACTATTTTTTGAAAATTTAGCTTTTCAATTGAAAAATTCATCAATTTTAATGAAAATTGCATCTGCCTCACACACAAAAGAAATGTTATGTTTTAAATTCAACCCTTTTTTAAAAATTCATTCTTTCCAATTCAAATTGAACTGTTTTTTTGGATATTCATTTTTATCCATTAAAAATTGAAGTATCTTCGAAGAAAATTTACATCGTATCTAAAAATCATTTTTTTAAATTTCAAAGTTAGAATGAAATATTTTTTGGAAGAAAATGAAAATTTTTCTAAAAATTTTTCTTTTAATAAAAATGAATCTGTATCAGGCCAGAAATTGTTTGACATTTATATTTTGATGCTAAAAAGTCAAATGAAAATATTTTTTGGATGAAAATTCAACTATTGTTATGAAAATTCATATTTTTTATTTGAAAATTCTTCTATTTTGATATAATTTTTTTTCTGGGTGAGAACGCAACTGCTTGATTGAAAATTATTCTTCTTTGTTTGAGGATTCAACTATTTTGTTTAAAATTTTTGATTGAGGCGCTTTATTAAACAATCATTTTTTGGTGCAAAATTCATCTTATCTTATCTCTTTGGTAAAAAATTAAATGATTTTATAGAAAATTAGTTTTTTTTGCTGAAAATTCATGTTTTCTGGCTGAAAATTTAATATCTGTACAAAAAATTCGTCTTTTAGCTTGTAGTTTCAACAATGTAGATGAACATTTGTTTTTCGTTCATCAGTGTAAAATCTTAATTTGATGAAAATTCGTCTGCTTGTTTTTAAAATTAATTTTTTTATATGAAATTTTATCTTTTATGGTTGAAAACTCAACTATTATAATTTTTTTAGCAAATTTTGAGAATTAGGAATTTGTATTTAAAATATTGTTTTATTCTTTTCATAAAGAATCCTATTTTAAAAATATTACGAGAATAAAATTTTGTTATTTGAATTTTAATAGCGAGGAAAAATAAAAAATAGGTCTAGAAAAAATCAGGAAACTTTGAAACTAAATTAAACTAAAGCGATGTTTTTTTTTATTTATTAAACATTATTTACAGTATATAGAAGAATAAAATATTCTCTTCTTCTTTTCGCTTTTCTAAAAATCTAACATTTAGGATAAAAACTCGAATATCATGACCAAATTTTTAGGTGTTCGAGTATAGTAATTAAAAATTAGAAATAAATTTTCAACATCATTTTTAGGTTGAGCTATATTTAAATGAAATTTGAAGTCTTGAATGACAGTCTTAATTATTTAAATGGTTACCGCGCATTCTTGAATGCTGATGCAACAATGTTTTGAATATTGCAGAATGCTCTTGCCACATAGAATATTGTACACTTGGAGGTCATTGAATTGGTGTTCTCGACACAAATTATACGGTTCAAGTTCATTGGTACAAATTATTTATTTAAATATTTTACATACAATCTTTTAGAATTTGTAGGTAATAATCTTAGAAAAACACATTTTAAAAAAAAGTAGGTAACATAGTAACATAATCTTGAGGTTAAATTCTGTATTGTCTTGCTACATAAATAACGACCTGATTTATATAATTTATAATATATCTATTTACAATATATAATTTAAACGATGTATACAGTATATATTTATATATATTTATGTATATAGTTATGGTGATTTATAATATATAAAAATCAGTTTTGTAGAAAATATTTTTTCATTGACATAAAAAAAAATCACATACTCCATTGTGATTCATGTTCATTTTTCAATTTTATTTTGCAAATACCGAAAATAAATGCACGACTTATAGAATATCCTAATATTTCTTACAGACATGTTGAAAAAGTTTTTAGAACAAACAAATTTAAAATGATAGTATCAAATAGAATTATATTGAGGAAAGACATCGCTCTCAATTTGAGTAAATAAGTAAAAATTCTACACATTTTTCGCTAATAAGATATATTTAAGAATTATAATTTCTTTGAATAAAATAAGGATTCGAACTCTCAATATTTATTGAAGCACATAGAACTTGAAGAAAAAATATCATGAATGTAAAAATTGTATAAGCGCCAACAATAACGAAATCATATGGAATACTTTTAAAGAATTTCTAAGTGGTTGAATTGAACTTCTAACGATGAAGAACGACATTCAAAATGGAATCACGAACTCATAATAGTTAGAATATATGCCATTAACTAAAAAAATGTAAAGAATGAATGTTGTTTAAACAATTAGGAAACAATTTTGCTCACTCATAGATTGATTTTGTCACATCATTAGACTTTAATAGTTCAAGATTTTCAAAGGATTTCTTATTGTTCTTTGAATTATTATTTTGAATACAGGACTTCAGAATAATCACATTTACTAAACTTAATCGAGTTCAAATAGCATGAAAAATTTTAGATCATAAACTTTTTGATTCAGTGACTCATTTATATTTATTTGAATCAGTGTGTATGTGTGTGTGCTGGCTGCAAGAGTACACTATAAACGCACTGTTTTCAACAAGAGATGATATTTAATTGATATAAATCAATCAAAGTATTACATCTGCTTTTAAACAAAAATTGTCCTCTGAAACAATTCTTTAGATTTTTATTATTTTGTTTTTCAACTTTTAAAAATATTCATGCAACTATTTAACATGTTTATACCATCAGACATACCTTAATGAGGAAACCAGTGTTCATGCGCTGCTTGTAATTAAAATGTAAATCTTGAAATGAATGGACCAAAAATAGTTTGCAGCTTGTTTTTTAAAATTTACTTCAAGATGTTCTAACAAGAGATTGTCGATGTTTCACTCTATTAGTATAGTAAAATCCCTCAGAATTTAGCTGTATCAGCCAAAATTTTTAATGATCATTACACAATCAAATTATGTTGAACATCTCGAATATACATGTAGACGGAAACTGGAATCGCATTTTTGAATTAAGGATGTACACTAAGTACAATCAATCTCAAAAGTCGGCCATCTAAAAATAATTTTGTAAATCGACAAAAGATATACTGCAGACTTCTAAAATTATTAACGGAAACTTCTAAGTGTACTTCAGAGAAAAATAATTCAGTTTCAAATTGCTAATTTACTTTCATTACTTATAAAAATAATAACTATTATGCCTTCCCGTAAAGAGAAAGGAAAAACTAAACCTCTAAATAACTACTGTTAATGAACAATTTTAACCTGAATGATTTCTGTCTGAAGTATTCTAGAAGCCTCCATCAATATAAATCATTTCAACGTAGACAACTTTTGAGACTGATTGTACGTAGTGCACATCCTTACCCGCTGTGCAAGTGTTTACCAACTAAACATGAAAGATACATTAAACGTATTACTTCTGGTTTACGCATAAAATCGATATTTTCGCAACGAGGAAACAGGAAGATATCTGCTCTGTGATGAATCTTGAGTATATTAGGAGGACCAGATTCCTTGATTTGTCAAAGCAGCTGAGTTCAGTATCTCAGCAAGTTAACTGCAACTCAAGACAAGATGAGGCTCCCAGGACTTCAATGTATCCTGATCCTCTTGGCGGCGACTCTAGTGGCTGGGAGAAGTACCCGTTCGTGCCCATGCTCATCCCCTGCAAAAAATGTCGTGGTAATATAATTTATTATCATTTTCAAGTTATGACAGAAATTACGTTGAATTTCCACAATTTACTTACCAGGAAAATATAACATTGAGAGTAACGGTTTAGAAAAATTATAATAATAACTGGATTCTCATAATTCACAATAGTGTGTGAACTTTAATTTCAAAAATATAATTATGTTTAGAAACAACAAATGTTTTAGATAAGTGAGGCTTTAAATAAATTTTCTCTATTTCAGACTAGTTACGGAAGCTATTCACCTCCACCATGGTATAGTTACTCACCACCACCACCTACAGTTTGCTCACCACCACCAATTTACATGCCTCCACCTCCACCTCCACCCCCACCTCCTCCACCG
>NC_046657.1:22290728-22298749 GCF_010883055.1 Belonocnema kinseyi | reverse complement strand
ACCAATAGTCATTTCCCCTCCTCCTCCACCACCACCACCCCCACAAATAGTCATTCCACCTGCTCCACAATACTGCCCGGAATACTCACTTCCACCCCCACCAATGTACCTGCCTCCTGCGCCTCATCAGTGTCCATGTGCATAAACTGAATCTCCGCCAACTCATACTCGTGTACATAGTCCGTAGCCAATCTGTGAGCCAGAAATCTTGGACGCTTTTTATGAAGAATGTATAATAATAAACGATTTATTAAGTTTAACTGCATTTAATTTTTCTGATTCTCTATGCCATCTCAACCCATTTATTTTTCGGAACTATTACCTATCTACTTTAAGTAGCCTGCCTTTGTGTTAGGACCGACTGTTCAGGAAGTTGTAACATATTTTACGCATTTCTGGAATTGAAATTGACGGCCGGGATGCAAAGGCAAACACTCGAAACGGTAAGGCTATTGTCCAAGTCAAGAAAGTGGGGATGGGAATTTTTTTTCGAAAATCCTTCTTCAAAATATTTGACAATATAGAAAATTGTAAACTGCATCTTTTCTTCCAAAGACGTTTTTTGGTTGCATCGTTTGTTTTGTTAAAAATAAGAGAAATTTTACTTTTTTTCGTAGTTTTTTTTTTAGAAAACTTTGTTCTTTTAGAATCAACTCGCAATAATTTGGACAATTCTTGATCAAATTAGCCATTTTTTCGACGTGTAGGGAAGTATTTTTTGCTTCCTTTGGTATAGGTGAATATTTTATGAGCGATGTAATTATTTATAATAATTTAATCCGTAACCATACCGTGCTTTCCGAGCTTCTGCTATTAAAACTTTTCTTATGAATTGGAGTGCGAGAAAATCGCAAAAGGCAGATACATTGAGCAGTTTTAGAACAAGTTTTTCGTTAAGCAATATTTTGTTTGGTTCAAAAATTAAAAAAAAAATGAGTTAGAGTCAATAACGCTCACCGCTTGAAGCGATTTTATAACCGGTTATTATTATTATTCATACGAAAAATTTTAATAGCAGAAGCTCGGAAGATGCTGTATTTTCAGCAATGAAATGATCATTAACAATTGCAATGTTTATGAAATATTCATCTATATCGAAGAAAGCGGAAAAGACTCCCCTTCATGTTGCAAAAAATGTCCAACTTTATTAGGAATTGGCGACATTATTGCGAGTTGATTCTCAAAAAACAAGATGTTTCAATGAAAAAAAACTGCGAAAAAACGTAACATTTTTTTTTAACAAACGATGCAGCCAAAAAATCTCTTCTAAAGAAAAGATGCAATACTTAATTCATATATTGTCGAATACTTTGTATAACAGTTTTCTAAAAAAATATTTTCCATCCGCGTTTTCTTGACTTGGGCAATAGTTTTACCCGTTTCGAGCGTTCGCCTGGTTCTTGCATTCCGGTAGTCATTTGTAGAAAACAGTTTTAGCGTCAACGTTGCGGAGAGTAAAATCAAGGGGAATAATTGCTGCTTCTTGGGTGAAATTTATGTTTTTCATGAAATTCCTCGATGTAACTTTAGATTATCCCATTCATCACTGGCTGATTTGAAAAAGTATTATTAGAAAAGAGATCACATTCATTCCTCTATTTTCCTCTGTTGATGGCTATTCCACAGTATGCTGAGGAATTTTACAACAATACTTACAATCAACATCGAACAATGAGTTTTTTTTAGATGTACTATTGCAGTATAATAATATATTTTTCCAAAACCGGATTTTGCGGAAGAGAATACTAAAGAAAGATGCTGCTAATATTAAGGATCCAAACGGTATTTTCTTTTGTAGAGTTCGGGTTTATCCATTTAAAAAACGAAATCCAGGAATAAACTAGGATCTTTTATTGTTCCATTCAAACCGTTGCATAGTCACTCCATACATAATTTTTATCTTTAGATTCATTTGTTTATAAATATGAAAAAGTAAAGGAATTTCTTCTCCGATGAGAATATCGTGAAAAGTGGATAGGACATGTCAATATTGTAGATTTCACCTCCCAGGATCTGAATTCAAAAATCTGCGTGTATTAGTTTCTGAATTTTGAGGCAAACTCCAGTCGGCAGACACCCCGAAGCGAGTAATTAATTCTAAAGACGGTATATTTTGAAGATTTTTTCAGATATATAAATTTTAGTCTGCAGTCTGATCTGACTGTTAAGGTCGTACAATTGAATATTTTTGTCTGCTAAACATCTACAACACAAAAAAAGTACTTTTACATATCGCTAATTGTGGAATTTAAGAAAGTAAGGCTTGCGTAAAAAATACTTGGAAACACTTTACTTATGGATTAAAAATTATTAATGTGGAAACATTTTTTAAAAATAACGTCCTTAGCGTGATTTTGATAGAAAACTACAGCATAAATACACTGATGTTATTTATTCCCTAAAGACTTCCGTTATTACTGAAAATATTTAACAATTTTTCCGAATCTTTTTTTCACCTTCTTGTAATTATATAAACAAAATGTTTTAAGATATCATAATGTCAGTTTCTCTAACAGTCCGTAATGTCATAACAATTCCCGGGTTCATTAGTTCCGGATAATTCGACTCGCTCCGACGTGTTTGCCGCTGTGGAAATGAATGAAAAGCTAACACTGAGGATCACTGCTATTGTTTTATATTTTGATTATTAAACAAAATATAAACATTTTATCAAAAACCCGACTGTACTTGCTTCGGGATATGGTTATGTAGATGATATTTCCAAGAAAATAGACAAAAATATTCAAACGTTTCGCCTCAAAATACAGAACCGATTCCACATTCTGATTAAGGGCCCCTTAGAAGTCTAAGACACGATTTTACTATAAATAATTCACCTAAGAAGTCAAAAAACAAATTAAAAGCAAATTCAAGGTAAATTAGACTATTCTTCAAACTGTAATTAATTATCAATTCGAAGGTGAAAAATATAGAATTTGTACGACCTTCGCGTGTGCCGAAAACTTTAGGGAGTTTTTATGATTTTCTCTTATATCATTCATGATATTTTATTTTTGATTGTTGAAAGTCTAAACGAAAAAATTTTTTGGAAAAAGGCCAAATCTGGTAGGAAATATCATGCTCGATATCATTTTCTATTTTGTTAAAAGAGATACTAATCTTAATTGATTCGATAAGTTAGGCAAAGTTTCCAAAACAATGACACTTTGTCGGTTCTCATAACTGACGTAAAGTCAACTCACTTTTTTTTCTTTCTCACCTTTTATATTTTGCAGTAATTTTCAATTTAAAATCAGGAAAAGTTAAGAAAACTTGATAGAAATGTTTTAAAGCCTTTGAAAGGTACATATAATTATAGAATGATGCTTGTTGCCATTTATCGGATATTGAGATTAATCGACTCGGATTGATCTTGATATCCGACACTCATCAGAAATTCTTCAGCCTTTAATAGCCTGTCAACGTTTCTCTCTATTATTAATACCATTTCAATACCATATATAATCTCTTTATCAATAATGATTAAATCTAGAAAATTAATGTATCATCCCTATTTCCTGGAGCATCTAAAACGATAAAAAATATTCAAGATCATCAAATACTATCATTGACACTTGTTGAAGTTATCAAATTATATGAAAAATTTCGTTAATGTCTTCTGTATCCTTTTGAAATCTTTATGCAATATTTTGTATTTATTTCAAATCATTAAGTTGTTTGAAATCTTTTGCAATCTCTACCGAAGAAATCTTGTGTGGCCGCAATTAAGAAACTTTCTCAAAGATAGGCCTGTTTATAACGATTTAATTTTTTGTTTCATTTTAGTATTATTTCA
Organism: Belonocnema kinseyi; assembly: GCF_010883055.1. Lineage (NCBI taxonomy): Eukaryota > Metazoa > Arthropoda > Insecta > Hymenoptera > Cynipidae > Belonocnema > Belonocnema kinseyi. The sequence continues at coordinate 22,294,953 of NC_046657.1, read as the reverse complement.
CTATTTGTGACTGTAACTTTAAGTTTTAGTAACACTATGGCCAATGATGAAGTTGTATTAGGTTAAAGGGATTTAATTATTCGTTGGAAGAGAAATATGTTGTAGAATCTGTTTTATGTCTGTTTGCAATCTTTACAACTGTTTACAAACATTATTTTGTCTATCATTAGCAAACAATATCCATGACATCAATAGGAATTATTTCACCAATCTTTACATCTGAGCACTTTACAAAGTTATTTTTATATAGCGAAAGTGTTTTAATTGCAATTGCAAGTCGCATGAGTTTAAAATAGTCAAGTAAATAAAAAGGAGAAAATATTAAAAACCTTTGACCACCTTGCTGTGCAAAAATCGTCAAAGTGTCGCTGACTCTCATGTCGGCTTGCAACCAAAACTCTTTGAATATAGACCGAAATGTCCGTAACTGAAAATAGTCGGTACTTTCAAAAGTGTCGTATTCTTTCACACATCACTAATTGTCTTCTCGGAGAAAACGAAATCTATAAACATCTCAAATGTAAATTTTAAAAAATAGCGAAAACAAAATAAATTATGTATTTCTGTTATAGACTCTTCAATGTCTCCCATTGTTGTGGCAGTGACTTGGCCTCGAAATTAGCCTCCAGGAAACTGAATTTGTCAAGCCTAGGTGGCAGTGTTAGTACGACGACAGTTATTAACATGAGCACGTATACTATCTGTATAGGCCGCAATTTAGACGTTCACAGATAGCCTGTTCACAGTTGAACCCTTCCTTTCCAATTTCATAGAGACATAGAGTAATGGAGATTACGACCCAGTGGATAAGATATGATACGGGGAAGAAGCGATTCATGGCCAAGTATAGGCCACCTCCTTCCACTAGCTATTCTTCTTCTGATGGTTGAACGACATAAGATGCTCCTGATCATTGGTCCGAATATAATTTTGAGCTAGTTGGTTGTGTTAATAAGTCTTTAGGCAATGTTTGCTTTGTCCCTGCGTTCTAGTTCATAAATTACTATTTTCTTTATTAATTTTAAATAGAAAACTATGCAGAATCAGAACAGAGATAAGACGTACTGAATGCTAAGGAAACTGGTTACAGTAGTGAATCAGTCACAAATGCAAAGGAGAAAACAGAATCAGAAATTAATCTTTTGAAATCACAAAGAACCTCTATTGATCTTCAAGAATTCATAAAGGTTCCAAAACTTGGACAATCTCTTGTACGCCTAAAACATGAAAAGGACTCCTTCAGTCGTGGTCTCAGAATGGTATTGCATTTATTTAAATATCAGTTTCTTAATGTGTAATGCTAATTGCTGAGTAAGTTTTTTTATATAAAATATAATGTACCTTCTACAATAAGAATGTAAAAAAGAATTGACATTCTGAACACACTACCTCGAAATTGCGAATTGCTTCTGCAACTGGTTTCTTTATGGGTCATAGTGAAAAGGTAAAAAGGGAATATAAATGAATGAAGCATTTGAAACAAGCTGCTCTGAAAGCTTTTTAGAAAAATTAAACAACCTCTACAATGTTTTTTCTATGAGAAAGCAATTTCATGAAATAATAACAATGCATAAAATTCCAGCAGGAGAATTGAACACCGCAGAACACCGCAGTGAAGCGTCTATTTTGCAGTCAGTGCAGTTTGTGGAAAGTTTTGGAGTTATGAAAGTGAGTGAGTTTGTTTTGAGTGAAATGAAATCAAGTGCGGTTAAACTTTTTTTTACATTTTTACAAAAAACGGAAGGCAGCCGTAGCGTAAGAAAAATTCTAGAAAGAATTCTTTGGTAATTGAATTTTTTACAATACTAGCATCAAGCACCATAACTGCAACGCAAGTGTTACATGCATGTAACCTCTGTTTACAATCTGTGTTTCGTGATTGTTCTGGCAAAAATGTTCATAATTTTACAGATTTAGGACCTTTTTTATATATTGCTTTCTCATATAATATAATATATTTCGTTTGGAAACGAAATTGTACAGTAAATATTACAGTAAATATCACAGTAAATATCCCTTATTGTACAGTAAATATAAATGTAAAGGAACTTTGCCATTTGCTAATTTGCAAACGATACAATTTTCCTAGCATCCTTCTAAAATGAAATCATTCTAATTTTACTTTGTCTTCTGAATTATTTTGTAGTGATCCCTCTCAGTGGAAATAGATCTTGGCCCTTAAACAGATTATATCAAATGATAATGATTTAAGATTTTTAATATAGATTCGACATGTTTTCATTTTTTTCAGATTTTCAGCAATTTGAGGTTAGGAAAAATGATGAATTTTGAAGACTTTACAAACGATGAATTTGCTCTGGAGTTGCAGAAGGTGATTGATCCTGAAGTAGCTGCAATTTTGAAAGGTGAGAACACTAATCTGATTCGTAATTTTCACGAAAATTGTTTTCCATATATAAAGTGGAATAGCTAGAATTGGGTTATATTAATGGAAACCTCACTGAAGAGTAAAACGAGATAAAATAGAAGCTTCTTGAAAAAAGATGAGAATGAGAAATTCTTATACTGCATATTGCGGATTATTTTTGAGAAAATTTTGTATATTCTTCAAACATGAAAACCTGCTTTAAATCATTATTGTTTTCAAGATGATAGTAGCAGTGATCAACAGAAGCAGTTATCAAAATACAAAAATTCATTGCCAATCAGTATTAAATTGTTATTTTTTTAAATTTCAATTATTTTTATCACGATTATATCATATTTTGTGTAACATTTTGCAGATATTTTAAACACGAAAAATGTAAGTAATTTATTTCTTTTTTGCAGGCGCTGTCAGCAAATATTGTTAACTTATTATGTTGTGACTCAGAGCAAAATATTTTGTTTGTTTTTGGTACACTTTAATTAAATATTATTAAAAATGTTCGTCTATATTAAAAATTTATTCTTCCTACTTTCTTCGGCCAATGACTTAGTGCTGAGAGATTTCCAAAAAAGTTTAAACTTGAACAGGAAATGATTTTAAATTCAAAATGTAGAACTACCCACTAAGTAATATGAATATTATATTCTTCTTATTAAAATGGTTTGTTCCTAATCATATTACTATAATAAAAGAATGCTTTTGCAAGTGGGCTTCAAAAGTATTTTGTAAAGAATTACATTTCATAAATTGAAAATTGTTTACATATTGTAAGTGCCAAATATCCTTCTCCTTTTAGGGTTATGCTTAATTATTTTTACTTTTTTCAAAGTCTGCACGTTCTTAAAATTTCTTATCCACGAGCATAATAACTTGTATATTTATTCTTAAGCGAATACAATGTCCAACATGGCGATTTCGACAACAATTTTTGATCTCTTTATTAAGCAAATACTTAAAAAAACTTGTTCAGCATCATAATTGATTCATTTACATACACTCAAAATACAAATATTTAGTTTAAGATCCAACCTTATATTCATCAGAGTAAATAAGTTCTTATTAACAATAAAATTAATTGTTTTATAACGCAGAGCCTTGTCATTTAAAAATTGGAGATGAGTAGTCAATTATTTTTCATACCTTTAGCCTTTGTTATTTTTTAACAAATATTATTAAAAAATTAAAACATTCAACATTTTCCTAAATAAAGAAATGATTTTTCTTACTGATTCAAGTGTTAAACACGTAAATAGTAATATTTTTTTAATAAAATGTTTCATAAACTCTCAATTGTTACTTTTTGATGAGAAAAATGATTTAAAAATTTTTAAAGTGGTATTGTTTCTTTACAAAAATAATTTTCTCTACGATATTATGCAGCAAATAAATTAACCGTAATACTCTAATAAGAATTTGAGAACAATATTAGTCAATTTAAATTATTATAATATTTGAATATATATATTTTAATATATTTTTCAATTTATTTATAATAGTTGTTTCTAATGATAGAAAATATTCTATCCTTATAATTTTTCATGATTCTCAGTAACTGATACAATATAAAAAAAAGTCAAGAGAAGAAAAACGTTGCTATTTATAAGTCCTACAAGAGTATCTATCGTAACAATCTTTTGATTGTTGTCGAAATGTCGAAAATCCAAATTTTGATAGCACAACAAATAATGAAAAATCCAAATTTCCATTTCGTGGTCAAACTATACAAGATACGATAAAAATTATTATTATTATTATTATTACACCATTAAGCCATTTCCCTTTCGGGGTAGGCGTGACTCACTCGGCAGGGGAAAGGAGTAGTGTGTGGATGGGATA
>NC_046657.1:22284321-22290628 GCF_010883055.1 Belonocnema kinseyi | reverse complement strand
GATTATACGCCCAACTAACACCTTTATGCAATAAGTTTATTTTCTGAGTCGAAATCATGTCAAAGTTAAGCATCAAATCGTCATATGGTGGAGATTGTAGTTAAAATGATTAAACTAAAAGTGTGCAACCAAAAAAGATCTACAAATCTGTGTTAATTACTTTTTAATAGTTCACGTTGTTTTATATTTGTAAAAAAACATTAAAATTTTTTTTTAATTTATGGAGAAACGACACAAACTACGAAGAAAAATAAGATGAATCAGAAACCTACTTTTAGTTGAACCAAACCGGGCAATTTCTGCATGGGAACCATGATTTTGATACAAATTTACAAAAAGTATTTACAAATCTTTCTCAAAAATTCTTTAATCTTTTATGAGTGTACACGGATGTAATTTTTGTTTCAAGTTAAAAATTATGATTACTAATAATTCACTGTTATAATCCGGCGATTACATCAGTGTTATCAAAATAAATTCTTTATAACAGTGCAAAGGACAAAAAGTTGGATTTTTGTGGGGACTTGTAATTATTTTCTTCAATTTAAAACGGTGTGAAATTAGTGTTTTTTTTATATCTAACGAATTTAAAAGAAATATTAAAAAAGATTTTTGTTTACATAATTAGAACATATTTTTTATGTATAATCATCGCATCGCCATAAAATAATTTTTCATACAAAATTATATTTTTAATTATTCGAACGAAAATTGTTTAAACAATGTATTTGATTTGTTATCCAAAGTCAGTCTTGTAGCAAGTTGTCTAGTTCGCAGAATTCTAAAGATATTATGAATTCCATGAATTCCGGGCGTTATATAAATTCCGTGAATTCCTTTAATTTCATAAATTCCGTGATAAATGTAAATTCCGTGAATTCCTTTAATTTCATAAATTCCGTGATAAATGTAAATTCCGTGAATCCCCTAATTTCCGCGAATTTCATAAATAATGTGAATTTAGCGCATTCGTGGATTACATGTATTCCTTCACTTCCGTGAATTTCATGAATTTCTTGAATTTCGTGAATTCTGTGAATTTCGTGAAATTCACGAAATCCGTGAATTCTTTTAATTCCATGAATCATTCAAATTTTATGACTTCCGTGAATTCTATAAACTTCTTGCATTCCGCGCATTCCAAAAATTTATTGAATTCCATGAATTCTGGGCGTTATATGAATTCCATGAATTTTAATTAATCCCGCGAATTCCAGGAATTACGTGAATTTAGAGAATTGCGTGAATTCCACAAATTCGATTAATTCCTTGATTCCCACAAATCCAGTGAATTCCAACATTTTAATGTGAATTTCATGATATCCATGAATTTCGTGAATGCCGTTAATTTTTTTATTTTCGCAAATTCCACATATTCAAGAACTTTCATGGATTCCATTAATTCTTGGCGTTATATGAATTCCGCGAATTTCTTATATTTCGTGAATTCCGTGATAATATTCAATTACGTAAATACCTTAAATTCCATGAATTCCATGAATTTTATGCATTCCGTGAATTTCTTAAATTTAATGAATTACGTGAATTTCTTAAATTCCATGAATTATATTAATCTCGCGAATTTAATGAATTCCGGGAATTCCATAAATTCCATGAATTGCGTGATTTCCCTGAATGCAGCAAATTCAGTGAATTCCTTAAATCCAGTCAATTTCGTGATTGCAGTGAATTCCATGATTCCAGTGAATTTTGTGAATTCTATTAATTCCATCAATTCTGCGAATTTCGTAAATTTCATGAATTCCGGGAATTCCATATATCTCTTGAATTCCTTTATTTTCACGAATTCTGCAAATTCTGTGAATTCTTTGAATTACAATAATTTTGTGAATTCCTTGTGGAGAATTTTGGTTCTAATACACTTGTGTTGTGGAAGTGTTTTAGAAGTATTACCGGAGTTCACGACCGGCGCAGTACCACGCCAGTTGTAATTCAGAATAAATACCAGTACTGTCTGATAGTGCTGTGCCAACCATCAGCATAGTACTGGTTTCCTACTGGCTCAGTACTGACTGTCATTACTGGCATAATACCGACACAAGAATTCCGCCAACGGTTGGCGCAATACTGGTTTACAACTGGCTCAGTAGTGACCGTCACTACTGGTGAAATACCGGCACAGAAGTGCCGCCAACGGTTGGCGTGAAACTGGTAATCTACTGGCACAGTACTGATACGTATTACTGGTAACATACTGACACAAGAGTTCAACCAACGGTTGACATTATACTGGTTTACAACTGGCACTGAACTGACCTTTATTACTGGTGTAATTTTGGAACAGGTGTTCCACCAACGGTTGGCGTGATACTGATATACTACTTTTGCAGTACTGATACGTATTACTGGTAAAATATTGGAACCAGCGTTCAATGAACGGCTGGCATCATACTGGTTTACAACTGGCTCAGTACTGACCGTTGCCACTGATGCAATACCGGCGCAGGAGTTCCGTCAACGGTTGGCGTGATACTGGGTCGACTACTGGCGCAGTACTGATATGGATTATTAATAAAATAGTGAAATAAAAATGTAACCAACGGTTGGCATCATACTGGCGTTCAACTGTCTGAGGAGAGATATGCGTTACTGGTAAAATACTGGCCCTGGCGTTTCCTCAGCGATTGAAATAGCAGTCGTCACATACCAACTTCAAGTGCTGATTGACAACCGAGATAAGAGTACAGCCAATGGTTGGCGTGATAATGTGTCTACTACTGGCGCAAGAGTTCAGCCAACAATCGGAATTATACTGGTGTACTACTGCCTCAGGAGTGGTATACATATCTGGTGAAATACTGGTACGGGCGTTTCGCCAGCGATTGGCGTATTTTTTTGTTATTGTCACTAATTTTATTTAAAATTAGAATTCATACAATGTTTTTTTTTAACGAAAAATTGTATTTTTAATGTGAATTTTCAAAAGAGAACAGTTACTCATGTTCCCAGGTGGAAATGTCGGTAGTGTGCCGGAGTTGAGCACAGGCGCAGTACTTGCCCAGTACTGCCCATTAGTACAAACAGCCGAAGGTTCGCCCAATACTGGCAGAACGTTGGCTGCACGACCTGGGCGGTGCTATGCGAAAAAATAAAATATTACACAAAGAAAAAGTGTAGTCGATTTAAATTGTTTATTTAAAAATTATTTTATTTATATTTCCGTGAACAGTTAGTTTATTTTTTATCTATTTCATGTCGTATGATGATAAAAAGATTTAAAAATTGTTGTTTTAACTTTTCTGAACTGTAGCTTATGAGGATGGCTTTTTCATAGAGTTTCAACTTGTCGGTTTAGCGCAGCGGTCAGCACTCTCGACTGCTAGGGCCTAGGCGATAGATTTAGGTATATTGATATAGGTTCGAAACCCCGTAGCGTTAGAAATATTATTTGTAATTTAATATGTAAAAATGTAATATATGTATTCATTCTAAACAGTGTCATTAAACATGTATTGACAAAATACTTGCAGTCAATTATTATTTATTTTTTAAATACCTTCTTGCTATCTTTAGATTATAGAAATAGTGGGTAGTAAAATTAAACGAATAGTTTGAAAATTATATTTTCGTAATCATAAATAATATTCGGACGATATGCATTCTTATGATGATGAATGGATGGTCTTTAAAATACTTAAATATTTTTTCATCATTTTTCGAAATTAACTCCGACATTTTCATACTACATCGGTTTACCAGTACTGGCAGTCACTACTGCGCCAGTACTGACAGGCCAGTACCTCCAAGCATTACAAGCCAGTAATGACATAATACTGTCCTAGTACAACCAGCCAGGATTGGAACTCCGCAAGTCGGTACTGGGCCACTACTGGGCCAGTGGTTTATTTCTACCTGGGATACCTTCGTTATCACTTGGAGCCTGATCAGTACCTGCCCAGTACTAATCTGCAGTAGTGGCCAAGTGTTGAACTTCAGTGCTGGCCCAGTACTACAGGTCAGTACCTCGCCTAGTTTGCAGTATTGGTTGAGCCAGTACTAACAGAGGGTACCGCACCAGTACCAAATGTAAGTACTGGCCCAGTACTGGCCAAGTACTGGCTAAATACTGCAAGTCAGTACAGAACATTTTTATCATTAGAGGTTTTACCGGTATAAAGCCAGTAGTCCTGCCAGTATTCTAACAGTACCGCACCAGTACGGAACTCCGACCGGCGGTACTAACGTGGTACTGTGCCGGTGGTAAATTGCCCTCTGGGACTCTATACCCTTTTTGAAAAAAATTACTTTGAAGGAGCTGTTTTAGTCTGGAAACACTGTAGCATTAGTTAATGAAATTTTTAATTATACTATAATATTTTATTAATTCCCAATGTTTTGTTTAATAACGCACGCACCATATATTTATAACTGGACTGAATTTACACATTAGGTTGGAGAAGTGAGTAAGCAAATTATGTTCAGGCAACAAATGTCCAACTAATTCAATGTACAAAGTGTAATGCTATTTTACAAGATTTTCAAAGTGTCTCGGGGTTGAAGAATCGATAGTATTCTGTAAAGCAATGCATAATATTTATCGTAGTAATTTATAAATATCCCAAAAGTTGTCTTTTGTGTCTGCTACTAACTCTCCGACAATTAAACCAAAATTTAAAACGCAAGAAAGCATTGGCGATGCTGTCATTTCCAATTTTTTGTTTGTAATGTCAGTTTCTGTTTATTAAAGGAGGTTTATTCTCTGAATCTTTGAACCTGTAAAAGCTTAAACGGTGATTGAGATTTTTTAAACTTAAAAATTTTGCGAGTTTTATTTGCGTATTCGACACTAGAAGTCAACTGAGAAATTTTCTTGAAATACTAAAATCTCGTTTAAACCTGAACTCTCTTCAACTTTTGTTTTCCTGCATTAGGGTCGACTGGATTGCCGTTTTCGAATGTGTTTTCAAAAATATGCATTCGGGAAGTTATAAAGTTTAATTCGGATTTGCTTGTTTCTTTTTCAGAAATCGGCCTGTATAACGTTCTAAATGAAATCAGTCGTATTGAGTAAATTACAATAATATTTATACGTTTTGTCAAAAACTTTTGGCAATTTAAAGTGATCTTCACCTCTTTTTATCTTTTTTTAAGGTCCAAAATCGACGTTTTGTAGTTTAATGTACAACTATTTTTCTTCAATAAATGCCAAACGTTTATACACAGATTCACAATATTTTAATATAGATAGCATAGATTTATATTCGTTCGATGTAACACCAATCATATTTTTCTTAGCGTTTAGTAAAATAAGATGTTTCAGTTGATTCATAAACGGGCAATTGTTAAAAATTAATAAAGGAATAAACAGTTAATTTTTCAATTGCTACATTTTCCGAAATTCTCTCACAAGTATCAGCAATAGATTGAAAATTGTATTCAACATCATTCCCAGTAATTAATTCGATTTTCGAATAAAAATGTTTTTTCTATAGAATTTTCATAAAAATTTTGCTGGCTATCATTTGTCTGAGAATTATTGCCCACTTTAGGATAAAAATCAAATTATTCTGTTGACATGACTTCACTTCGGCTACATCAATGTCACTAACAGGATCTTCTTTACTTTAATGTTTTCGATGATTTCTTAGTGCCTTTTTGTGAAGAAATAATCGATTGCAGTGTTTTTTTTTTTGCAAAATACACTTGCAGGAATGAGTTTTTTTACGTTGTGTCAAATTTTCAAGTGTATTTGTAAATTTCGAGATGATAATTTCAGCACACAAAAAACACACGCTACTTTTATCATATTGTAATTTCTTTAACAGCCTTAGCAAATAAAGTACAAAAATACATTTTCGGGTTTTCCTAAATGGAATTCCATATATCTATTACAAAACTTCCACTGATAGATACGTAACAAGCAGTGGTGTCCTTGAAAGTTCCAATTTCAATCATAATAGGCTGCTGAGTGAGCTAATACTTTCGTAATTTTTCTATAATTTGAGTCCACTTCGGTTCCAAGTCAGCAAGAGTCGAAAAATTCACACCGTTTAACTTGAAAGTAGTTTGAACATGCTTTGTTTGTGTTTGATAATGTTTTCTGAAAGAAATTCAAGCAGAAATTGATTTTATCAAACGAATTTTCTTGTATTGTGTCTGCCTGACTGCAACAAAATTAAATAATTCATCATAAAAATCTTAAAGAGATAATAATTTAGCTAGGGGTTAGATGTAGTTCTTTAGGTACGAGGGTAGTTCAATAAGTCCTTAGAATGACCAACAGATGGCGCGCGAATCGCTCCAAATCATCTGTTTTCAGTCAGCGCCACTCCCGACTAGATATATG
>NC_046657.1:22276207-22284221 GCF_010883055.1 Belonocnema kinseyi | reverse complement strand
GAGCTCCAAGGAGATTATTTTGAAAAATAAAAAAAAATTTACCCAAAAAAAATTGTTTTTATACTTCATTCTAAGGACTTATTGAACTACCCTCGTATCTTCAATTTTCAACTGATACACATATTTTTAAATGTACATCTTATTTTTCATTGAATACTTTTTTTAAATTGTACTAATGATATGAATTTTATGCAAATTTTGGTCTTTTTATGTAATTACAAAATATCTTTGACTACGTCGAGCAAAATTTTCCCAGACAAATTATTTTAAAATATATTCAATTGTTTGTAAAGTTTCCGGATGAACCATTTTGAAATCTCGAAATAAAGAGTCCACTATTATTTGTGCCGTTTTTAAAAGATGTTAAATTTGTCCTTAAATCAAATTTGACGAAAAAAAATGTTTCTTGAGTCAATTATTAAAAAAAGAATTTTTTCTTTTTTAAAAGCAATCTGTTAGGTAAAATTTGATCAATTTACAATAAAACGTTTATAATCATTATCAAAAGTATCAAGTGGAAATTGAAAAGTTAAAATTCTTTTTTAAAATGTATGACCATTATTAAAAATCATCAATTAGGATAATCAAGCAATCTAAAATATTTCAAAATTCGAATTCCAAAATCAGTAATTATTTCCTTTTACGGTTTCTTTTAAAAATGGCCCCAAGGCGTATGTAAATTATTTAAAATCACTAACAACAGCAAGATTGTAACAAAAAAAAAAGGGGGCAAGAAGGTTTTGCCAAGTAGTTAATTATTTTTATATGTCAACATTTGAAACGACGTAATCGTAAAATGACGCAAGAACCTAACCTCAAAACTTTTCCAGTCGAAACTCGAAAATAACTAGATTTTAAGCGGAACCAGTTGCAAAAACCTTGTTGTTCAATTTACATACTAGTTCTGGCGCTGGCTATGATTTCGTTTAAAATAAGATGTTCCCTAAAAAACAGTCGTAATCTATAGATTTCGAAGTACTGATTTTGAAAACGATATGGATTTTTCTGAAAAAAGTTTGCATTTTGTTAGAAACCATTTTTGTTGTAAACAATTGTTTTAAATGAATACTTAGAAATTGTGATATTTTTTCAAAAAAATTTAATAAAATAATATAAAAAAAGGTATTGTGCCAGTTTTTCCCACGAACAATAGTATTCGAGTTATTAATTTTCGAAAAAATTGAAAAATCCCGAAAATTTCAATAGTGCGAAAACGATGTAGTTCCGAAAGTATAGTTCGTATTAAAAATCGCCATCACACATTTGTTATTCATCAACGTATGGTTTTGCACGAATTTGTACAAATAATATGTTAATTTTTTGTGAATAACAATTTTTACAATAACAAAATGTAGGGGAAAAAATTATTCCCATTCTCTTTTTATCAAATGTAATAAGAACATGAAAATAATTATTTTTATTTGACATTTTGATACCGGGAAATTTTGTTTCAAACCGCATGTAAAAAACGAAAATATATCAGAAAAATGCTAAAAACGCCGTTTCGAGTGAAAATCAGCAAATTTAAAAAAAATGAGTACGTCAGTTCCAAGGATAACAAATCATCATACTCATAATAGCCCAGTGAGCACAAAATTTGGCGACATCGTTACGACATCTTTATGACAACTTTACGATATCCTATGTCCATGTCGTTAAGTCGTCTTTGCGATATCGTAAATATGTCCTATGATCTGACGATGTCTTTACGATATCGTAAAGACACTGTAACGACATGGACATAGGATGTCGTAAAGCTGTCGTAAAGATGTCGTAACGATGTCGTAAAGACGTCGCCAAATTTTGTGCCTACTCTGAGCTGACTCTCCTTTGAAATCCCTAGATCTCTTGAATAAAACCAAGTTATTATCAGGATTTTTTTTAGGTTTTAACGGAGCCTCAGCCAAATGACAGGCTATGTACCAGGTTTTGGCGAGGTTCGTAATATATGGGAAAGTTATTATTCTTATAAATAATAATATTTTAAATTAATTTTTTCCCCCGTAAAAATGGACAAAACAGAGTTTTACATTTCGCAATATTTCAGAAAATAAATTCATATACTGATGATTGACTTGAATAATGCTCAGGTGATGGAGTAAGAGACACCTTTAAAATCGGACTGCTAAAAGCGCCTCCTTGGCCGGTGAACCTAATCCCGAGAATTACTTCGCAATTCTCGGTATTTCTCAAACATTGAGCGTCGGTAATTGATAAAGTTAGAGAATGTTAAAAATGAGTTACCACCGGAGCTATAATTACAGGAGTTACCATGAGTATTTATTTACCAATCGAAAATTAAAAGTTATTAGAAAATAATGATCGAATCGAATTCACTGCTAACTGTTGGAAACTTCCACTAAATATATTGAAAGTTTATTTTCGAAACGTAAGGTAACGCTACGATACATAATATTAAAGTTTCCAAATGTTTGTACTGGTATGGTACCTCGTATAAATTGGAATTTTACAATACAAGTCCAGCAGCAAATCTGTATCAGATTTGCGGCTAGTTGTCTTGACACCTGTCGAAGCGAAATATTAAAAAAAATGATTTAGATCATTTGTTAATGGAATTCAAGGACTTAACAGAATTTCAGTAATTCAAGGAATTCAAGGAATTTACGGAATTCACGGAATCTATAAATAAAGCCCGAAACTCATGGAATTTACGCAATCCAGGGAATTCAAGCAATTCACTAGATTCGCGGAATTAACTAGATTCACGAAATTATTGAAATTTTTGAATTTCAAGGAATTAGCGGAATTCACGAGATTCATATAATTCAAAGAATTCGTATAATTCACGGAATTTAAGAAATTTAGAGAGTTCATGGAAATCAGGCAATTTAAAGAATTTAACGAATTAACAGAATTCAGGAAATTCAAGGAATTCAAGGAATTTAATGAATTCATGGAATTTAACGGGTTCAAGGAATTTAACGAGTTCAAAGAATTCAACGAATTCACGGGATTCAACGAATTCAGGTAATCCACGGAATTTAACGAATTTGCAAGATTCAGGAAATTTAAGAAATTCACGGAATGCATGGAATTTACAGAATTCAAATAGTTTAAAGAATTCAACATATTCATGAAACTCTCAGAATTCAAGGAATTCATATAATTCAGCAAGTTCATGCAATTCACGGAATTTATGGAATTTACGGAATTTGAGGTAATCAAGAAATTCACGCAATTAAAAAAATTCGTGGAATGCAAGGAATTGAATGAACACTAGAAAAAATGTCTGGCTAAGTTAACCACAAATTTTGATTGAAATAATAAAAATTCTTATTAATTATTAATTATTAACCATAACATATAATAAGGGCATATTTAACCAAAATTCTGGTTGATTTAACCAAACAATAGTTTTGAGTGAATTTAACGAATTTGCGGATATCTGAAATTTAATGGACTCACGAGATTAAAAGAATTCATGGAATTAGTGGCATTCATGAAATTAAGGCAATTCACGGAATTCATGAAATGCAGAGAATTCAAATAATTTGCGGAATTGACAGAATTAAAGAAATTCATGGAACTCACGGAATTCAAGGAACTCACAGATTTCAGAGAGGTCACACAATTCACTGATTTCACCTATTTGAGAGTATTCCAGGAATTCACGATACAAAATGAATTCACAGGATTCATGGAATTCACGAAACTAACGAGATTCACGGAATTTAAGGAATTTACGAAATTTAAGCAGTTCGCGGAGTTTATGTAACTAATGGATTCACATGAATTCTTTGAATTCCATACATTTCGTGAAATCCTTAAATTGCCTGAGTTTCTTGAGTTCCATTAATTCCTTTAATTTCGTGAATTCCGCGACGTTAATTCCGTAAATTTTAATCATTTCATCAATTTCGTGAATTCCTTTAATTCGATGAATTCCCCCAATTCCGTAAATTTGATGAATTCCCAGAATTCCGTGAATTTCATGAAATCCACGAATTCCATACATTTTGTGAAAACCTTCATTTTCATGAATTTCCAAAATTCCGCGAATTCCTTGAATTTCGTGAATTCCATGAATTTCTTAAATTCCGTGAATTTCTTAAATTCCTGAATTCAATTAATTCCTTGAATTTAATTAATTATCTGAATTCCTTGTGCACAATTTTCGCCTTACAAACGCTCTAATATAAGTATTGGAATGCTGGACGGGGACTTCACAATTTAATACACTCTTTTAATATATGTATTGCAATTTCGTCATTCCAATACCATGTTTTCAATTTTACCTTACGATTGTATTGCAGAAGTTTCTGGAAAAGGAAAATCAGTTAGTATTCAAATTTTTATATCTCCGTCAAAAATTAATGTTTAAAAAAAATCCAACGCTTTTTTATAGTGTTAAGCAAAACCTCTCCGTTGATTTTTACCAAAAAGAAAAAAGTTACTTTTTTTACATTAAAAAACGAAACATTGTTTTATAATTTTTTTTCTGTGAAACCCGTCTGTAATATTTGAAACACTAAAAAGATTTGAAGAAAAAAAAGACTGATGGTAAAATATGCGCATTTTTATCCTTTAAAAAATAAACACAACAGAATCCATTTTTTTCCCTTCTTCTTCGTGACAAATTAATTATTCTAACTAAAAATGTAATAATGTAGTTTTAAAATCTTACATTTCCATATTCAACTAAATAGTTAAATATTTGAACCAAATTAATAGGCGAATTCTCTAAAAAAAAACAGTTGAATTTTAAACCCGAAAATATGAATTTTAATTAAAAAATATTAATTTCCCACAACAATTTTAATTTTCAACCGAATTTTGGAATTTGCGACATAAAATTTCAAATTAAAACCCGCAAATTTGAATTTTCAAGCAAAAGGTGATTTTTCACTCAAACAAAACAGTTGAATTTTTATACATAAAAGATGGCTTTTGTTACCAGAATAAAAAGAAGAATTTTCAGGAGTATGCTTAAATTTTCAACCAAAGCGGTGAGCCTTTAAACAAGCAAATTAATGTTTTACAAAGAAGTTCCACCTTTACGTAAGAAGATGAATTTTCAATTTAAAAATATCAGTCTTCTACAAAATATAGTTCAACCTTTATCTAAAGATACGATTCTTAACTAAAATGACGAATCTTAAACTGAAGTAGTTTAATTTTCAGTTTAAAAAAACTTTGATCCGTACGCTCTTACAGATTTCAGTTTAAGTGAAAATGTGAGTACAGTGCCAATGTAAGTGAGTGGTATTTTTACAAAATTCTATAAGAAAAATATATTTTTCTATGAAAACTTACGAAAATGTTCAACTCAAAAAACTTCCCTGACCAAGAAGACTAATTTTCTGCCAAAAAGGACAACGTTTCAACAAAATACATTAAGAAAAATCTTGAATTTTCTTAAAGTTTTTTCAGTCTCACATTTTCGTAATTTGTCATGTAAAAATATACTTTGTTACAGATTTTGGCAAAATATCACTTATTTACGTCGTAATGACAAAGAAGAATTCAATTTTGCAACATTTGAATGATACCACTTACGTTTTTTAATTCTTTGAGCAGATCGGTCTTCTTGAAGACTGCTCCTAACCTCAAAATCTCAATAAACTGCCATTACATTTTACGTCAGAAATAGAATTTAATAACGTAACTTACAGGAAAAAAAGAACCTTATATTGCAATGGAAACTAAGTTAAATCTGCTGATCTTCCATGTACGTATATGGACAACACGGCAGTTCAGTAAGCGTTGCAATTATAGGAAACTTAATATGACTATGTTTGATGTTCACCAGTATCGTTTCTCAAGTGGTGCTAGCCTGCAGGTCAGCAGATTTTACCAATCTAGTTGCTAGTCTGCACAGTTCCTCGATGCTACAATTGCGAATTATGTCCCTTTAATAAATAATATAAGGATATCTAACTTATCTTAACCCTTAACTGGCACTATGGGTAAATAATACCCAAACGAATTTTCAAGCTCGAATTAACCGAACTAAATTCTAGAAAGTGTCCCACGTACGACTTTTACTAGTTATTGACATCACTCACCAAAGGTGAAGTGGGTTAGAATAGAGCATAAAAACGTCAGCATACTTTGGGCACCCGATCAAAGTAGACCTTGCAAAACTGTGGGGTATTTATTACCCGTTGTGCCCTCATTGAGCAAAAAAGTGATTTTCGACAAAAATTTGTGCCATTGATATTCGTGATTTTCGTTCAATTTTCAACGTAACTTTATCATCTGAAGTAAAATAATTTTTTTTTCATTATTTAGCACCCTTACAATTAAATAAATGCACGTAAAAAAATACACGCTCAGAATCACGCTTTCAATAGCGTGCAATCGCCCAATGTGCCATAAGCACCGCGGAGGCCTTTTTTAGCGATTATGTATGTTTCAAATAGTAATTACAACTTTGAAAAATTGTTTTTTATGTTATTTTTGTATTTTTTATTTTTTCTTAAATATTTTTGTGCACTCAAATAAAAATAAATGGATTTGAACATGGAAAAATATAGTATTTTATTTGACCATAAAATTTAGTTTTCATTTTTCAAAATAAATTTTTTTTTGAAAGCATCAATAATGTAGTAATTTTTTCATGAACACATAAAGACGCCCATCTGTAGGTTATTTTTTCGGGGAATACAGTATAGCTGAAAAACTTTCCATTTTCGTCCATCTTGCGCATACCAGCTTTTGATGTCGAAAAATCTATTTTTTTCTTTGCATTTTATTATAGCACAACATCTAGAAAATGTTGTGTCAACAGCGCGGGAAGAAGGGCGCAAAAACGGATTATTCGTTCAGTCAAGCAATTTCAGCGCAGTGATTTTGTAATAATATGCACCAGAATTTTATGTCAATTTTAACCCTGGAAATGTGCTTTATGTAGTTAAAATCGATGATTTATTGTACGTTAGAAAAGAATATAAAAAAAAAATTTTTTAAGGTTTAAAACTTTCAACGCGTTTTTCTCGAAACAACCATTTTTAAAGATGGTGCAAACTTTCACTCAAAAAGTACTGTACCGATTCTTTCCAAATTTGGTACCCACTTTTTTAATATGAAATACTTTTCCGCTATGTCGTTCTTTTTACACTGAAGAGATTTTACAGCTACAAAATGGCGATATATTTCGTGAAAAAACGCTATTTTTGCTTCAAATGACCACCAAAATTTTCTTATTTTATAAAAAGGACGTAGGGGTTAAGGAAAACTTATGCAATAACATAATTTCTTTGCGTTTTTGATTCTCGATAATTTTAGGATGAGCTACAGTTGGCACCGCAAATCATCTTTTTGAAAAGGTCACGGCAAAAACGAAAGATAAAGTTCACATCGACTTCATGTGAAAGACTCACCGCAACCAAAATTAACCTTGTCGGATAAACTTTACATTGATCAAACTCGTTTAACTTCATTAAATTTTAGAGAACTGGGGATTCCCACCTATCAGTTTCTTTTTCGTCTTTCTTTTCTAAATGGTATTAAATAAGTTCTAATACATTTACAATAGTCTAATTTATTTCGGAGGAGATATATCAGTAAGACCAATTTTTTTCGTGTTTTCTGTTGCTGACTCTACATGTTTCACCACAATTTTGCTCACTTGAGCGTCACGCAGTAGACGAGATCAGAATTATTCTCCTAACCTCGATGAAACTTTCACCGAAATATATTTTATTTTTAACTGTTGCAATTCTTACCTGCAAAAAATTTTAACTTTTGTTCTTACTGTGTTCTTTTAATTCTAGTGTCCCGATCTAGAAGTCGAATTCACTCAAACTTTGCCATTTTCCCATTGCTGCTAAGGACACCGTAGCAGACGACAGCTTTTATTCACTTTAAGGGCATGTGACACAGCTAAATACCTATATTATCGACCTCACTTTTTCCGTTCACTGAATGTTTTTTTGAACCTAAGAACTTCTTTTGTAAATAAAATATCGAACTGAAACTTTGGGAAATGTATTAGAGTACAATAAAGTACGTTTAGGTACTGCATTTTGGTAGGAACTTCACTGAAAATTAT
>NC_046657.1:22271184-22276107 GCF_010883055.1 Belonocnema kinseyi | reverse complement strand
TTAAAAAAATTGTTTATAACAATCATATAAATTATTCTTTATTCAATTTCGTTGGTTAGTCACCGCAATAAATGTCACTCTAATAATTATTTAAGAAAAAAATATTTTTTTCTACGAGGAAACGGACGATTAGGAGACTTGTTTAACTAAATTGTTATTAACAATCTATATTGTTTATGTTTGATAAAGCTTAAAGTATGTAAATGGCTTTAAAGACAATTGTCAATCACTTTTGTTCAGAAAAATCAATTCAGCTATGAGAAAAACTAGTTTATAAAGAATTTGTTTATAGAAATGTTTATAAAAACAACAGTTGTTAACTCATGCTAATTTTTTTGTTACCAATTATGACTCTTATGAAAAATAATAGCAACTAGTGTAAAATAAACGATTTTTTTGTGATAAAAGAACACTAATAAGAATTTGTTTATAAAAATTGTTTATAATTATGAAGTAAAATATTATTAAAATTAATTATGTTCTATCAATGCATGTGCAATAATTCCGGCTGATAGTGAGTTTCTATCTGTATTTTTTCTTGAGATAAAAATTCACAAAGCTAAAATGGTCAATTTTGTCACTATATTTGTTTATATATTATTGCTCTGTGAAATTAATTTTAAAAAAGCAAACCACAATTCTCTTAAAAATTAATTTCTGCGCATGTCTAAAAAAAACTTTTAAATAGGTTAGGAAATACGACCTGTGGGCGATTATGAACAGTAAATTTCTATTCCAGACCACTGTTGCTCTTGGTGGTTCGGAACCCACCTTAAACTGTAGGCCCCCCTTCCACCACCAAATAAGTGTGTGGGGGTTCTGTAAAGGAATAAAGAAGAAGGCGCAAGAAAAATGTTAAACCCTAAGCGGACACAATAAAAAATAAAATAGAAATAGATACATCTCAAACGAGAGAATATATACCAAATGATTGAAGAGTGAATCTTAAATAATCTTCACCATCTCCCGGGTAGAAATTATAACTTGGTTTTTAAGAGGCCCTGTCTAGACCCAATGAAGGCCTATTAATAGGGTCTTTATAGAATTTAGATAGTCCCTCACACACTATTATTCAAAAGCAATTGGAATATACATTTTCTTCGCAAAAGTTTAATCTAAAGATTTTACACCTTTCTGTAGCCTCTATCAAACACTCCTCCCCGATTTCTGGTATTTATATTGACATTCGATTATTAACTACACTTCGCACGTTATTCTAAAACTAAACTTATTGTTAAATTTGACTAGAGAAGACTTATTACTAATAACTAAAGACAAACGCAGTTTATTAAAATATTCGCAAGCGCCGAGAATCGAACTCACGCACCGCAGGCTTATAAGTCGAGCGCCCAATCCCCATAATTTAAGTCGAAAATTCGGCATATTTTAAGGTGTTACAAAAAGAAGCATAGGGAATCTGAAATTCAGAATTGAGGAGTTCTGAACCAGAAGGCGACAGGCGTTTGAGAACGAGTAAAAGTATTGTCCCGGCTGTGACGTCAGGTATCAAAAGTGAAATTCGAAGTTTAATAAAACCAAAAATATAGTTAGATAGCTGTTGAAAAATGAACCTGAGTCTCCATTTATAGTTTTTCTCTCGGGCTGCAAATTTTCCAGTAAATAAATAAAAACTGATTTTTTTTTAATTGAAAAACCCATGTTTTTTTCACATTCAACTCGCCGTAAGTAATTCGTTTATCAACTTATTAACCAATTTCTCTTTGAGTTTTATTCGTGACACTCTAGCGGAGGCTACAGTGTCCAAAAATGGTTAAAAGTTGATTTCAAATGTTTTTTTTTCTAATCCGAATGACAAACTACGTTTTTAGACTTTCAAATTAAAAAAGTGAGCGAGACAGTTTGAGCTACGATAAACTTCAAGCGAACGACTTTTCTGCCAATGTATTGGCCAACTTTTTGGAAAATCTCAATGCGATTTGATTTTTAGTTCCATAATTACAGCGAGCTTATTACGAGCTCGCGACGCGACACTACAGGATTTTTCAGGGGATGCCGCCTGAAGCCTGAAACATCGTCCTTGCCCATCCTTTGTTTTGTCCACTCGCTCGCACTAGTCAGCGTTCTGGCGGCGTCCCCTGAAAAATCCAGTGGTGTCGCGTAGCGAGCTCGTATTAAACTCGCTGTAATTATGGAACTAAAAATCAAATCGAATTGAGATTTTCCAAAAAGTTGGCCAATACATTGGCGGAAAAGTCGTTTGCTTGAAGTTTGTCCTATCTCAAACTTCCTCGCTCACTTTTTTAATGTGAAAGTATAAAAACGTGATTTTTCATTCGGATTAAAAAAAAAAACATTAGAAATTAACTTTTGACCCTTTTTGGACACTGTAGCCTCCGATAGAGTGTCACGAATGAAACTCAAAAACAAAGTGGTTAATTAGTTGATAAACGAATTACTTACGGCGAGTTGAATGTGAAAAAACATGGTTTTTTCAATTAAAAAAAAGTCAGCTTATATTTATTTAATGGAAAATTTGCAGCCCGCGATAAAAACCGTAAATGAAGACTTTGGTTCATTTTTCAAGAGCTATCTAACTATATTTTTTGTTTTTTTAATTTTTGAATTTCACTTCTGATACCTGACGTCACAGCCTGGACAATACTTTTACTCGTTCTCGAGCGCCTGTCGCCTTCTTGTCCAGAACTCCTCAATTACATCTGAACATTAAGGTGGCTTGGGCGCTTTTTAAAAAAATCACAGGCAGTTCTGAAAATTTGATATTATCGAAAGAAAATGTACTAGATCACTTTGCAAAAAAGAAATACTAAGGTTGACGATGAAATTATCGAAAAAAACGCTATTAAAAAGTTGTGATTTTAACATGTAGTCTTATGGTAGGGCTCAACAGAATGAGGTAATACTCTTGAACAAAATCACGAACTTTTATAAATCAATGTTATCCGAGTGCCTTAAAATAAAAGGAATCGATTAGTACCATAATAAAGGGGGGTTGACGATGTCATTGGTGAAAAATTTCAATGAAAAACTGAAAATATTGTACAATAGCTGTGACTATCTGAGGCATATCATATCATATCATATGTTTCTGTCACTTTTTTTGGACGTTTTCTACTTTTTTATTAAGATGACATTATAATATGCGTATATCAATAAAATTCAAATAAAGACTGATCGCATGATAGATAGCCCCCACAGTGCCCCCCACATTGTACGGCACCAAACGCCCAAGCCACCTTAAATTAAAGGAATTAGATTCCTGAAAATCAGGTCGGGACTATTTGAAATTCAGGGAGGCATGACCTGATATAATAGTTATTCGTTTTAGAAAATATACAAATTTGGTTCCAACTTGTAAGAAAATATAGGAAAAGTAGGAGAAATGGAAAAACGGTATATTGGGGGCAGGTGCAGTCCAAAATCTTCAGACAATTGCGTTCCGTAATGTATTGAAAGGGCGCTCACGTTGCGAAGTAAAAAGTTTTATAATAATTTAATTATTTTTATGGGTTTATTAATCCAAATATTGGCTGATAAATAAATATGATTTTGCTGCAGCACTTTTTTAAATCTGTGAAACGATATTTCCTCGAAAGCCTTACAGGTTATTTCAGGTTGCCTTCAAATTACTTTCAGAACTGAATATTGAAATTAAGAAGGATACTTCACTTTATTCCAGTAGGAAAAGGCTGATTTCTCATTTTTTTTAAGTTAGTGTTTTATTCAAGCTAGTTTGCACACTTAAATTAAGGTACTTGCTTATTTCAAGTCGAATCTGAAATGAAATCGAATATAACTTTAAGTATATATTTTTACTGTGTATGCAGTGCTTCTTATTTTATCGTGCATGCGTTATAGAGCGCGCTTTTTTGAAACAGCCAAAATGCCAATTTAAATATTCTTAAAAAATAATCATTATTAAGTGTAAAGAAAATTTACATCATTCCATCCTCTTACTTGTATCGAATGCAGAATAAAACTGCAATGTGATTTTATTGAATAAAAGAAATGTGTAGTAGATAATAAATTTCCTACATTCCAAAAATTCTTCCTAATAATTTTGCTCTTCGTTCGTTGAGTGGGTGGGTAGATTAATGTTATATTTTTATATGTTTAGTAATGAATACTTTCTAAAAAAATTTTAATTAAAGTTTTTTGTATATCTACAGCTATTTATTTGGCAATTAAATTAATTTTCGTTAGAAAAATTAATTATCAGAAAAAATATTTCGAAGCAAGTGGGTTTTTTGCTACATAGCCAACAATTAATTATTTAATAATTAATAAATAAATAATGGACAAATAATTAATAATTGATTAATTATTAATTATTAATTAACCAATCATTAATAAATAAGTAATTATTAATAATTAATGTTTTCGCACAAATTTATTGGATTAATTACTGATAGCGCTCTTATTTAAAATGGTTTTTTTCATGTATGTGTTTATGATTCTTTAAAACAAACAATAATCGTAACACAAATAAAATTTACAGTGTAATTGTCAATTGTTATCAATTACGAATATGAATAATTTACTACCCAAAGAGGTGACTTTTAAAAAAAAATACATCAATTTTCTGCTAAATATTTTTATTTTTTATGTATACAATGGACCCGAGTCGGATTTTCGTCTTCAGTTTCAACTTCTTGAACGTAAGCGTTATTCAATGTAAGGTGAAAATATTAAAAACCGTAGTTTCGACTTCTTTTACCTTCAACGCCGCAAACTGAAAAAGTTGATCTTACCCGTGTAGAAATAGCCCGGTTTTACCCGACCAGAAGAAGGTTTCTGACCAGAATCTGACCGGGTCAAACCGGGATGCTATTTTTTTAATTACCCGGCCGGGATCTGTCCGAGTTCCCACCGAGACCGAGTCGGGCCAAAAGTGGTCAGGCGAAAGACTAATTTTTTGACTTGTCGTGACTGCGAAATTGTTGA
>NC_046657.1:22256036-22271084 GCF_010883055.1 Belonocnema kinseyi | reverse complement strand
TTTCTGTAGGTTCTCAATTTTGATTCGCGTTTGTTTTGCTTTCTTGGGTCTCTTTTTTCTCCAACCCCGACCTAAGTAAATTTTTGAGATCAGAAGGTAATGGTCAGTATTGCATTCCGGACCCGTCAAGACCCTTGTATCTTTGACTAACTCTCTAAGTCTTTCATCCGCAACAACAAAGTCAATTATGCTGCGGCTATTTCCTTTAGACCAGGTGTACATGTGGATCATTTTATGTCTAAACCATGTATTTGTAATAAACAGACCCCTTTCTAAGCATAGACCAACTAATTTATCTCCGTTATAGTTTGTTCTTGGATCCCCAAAATTACCTAATACTCTTTCTGTATCCTGATTTTGGATGACACCCAACCGTTCATTTCTCCTAGTAGAATTATTCTTTCCCCATGTTCGCAGATGTTTATTGTGTCATTTAAAGTGTCCCAGAAGGCGTCTTTCACTTCTCTAGAATCACTATCAACCGGCGCGTAGCATGCTATAATAAATAGTCTTCTGATTCCTACTTTCATTCTAGCCCACAGCAGTCTGGGAGACACGAAGCCATGGTCTCAGAGATGCTGCTTTACTCTTTCGTTCAAAATGAGACCTACGCCTTGTTTACCATGTGATTCACAGTCTACTCCTGACCTTATTTCGAATCCGCCTTTCAGCACGCCGTTTTTTATGTCTTTAGTTTCGCATCCCTTTTTCTTTGTTTCGGGCACGCATAAAATATCTAGTTTCTTCACGTCCATAGTTGCAAGCAAAAAACGTAATAAGAAGAGAAATAACTTTTTCCGAACAAGGTTTTGAATTACGTTATCATGCTTGCACGTAATAACGATTCAGCGACTTCCGGAATCTTTAATGCTAAAAACGCAGTAAAATGTCGGTGGACGCCAGGTTATCCGTTAAGAAATTTGTTAAATTTCGCAAAATTGTACCCAATTTTCTGAAGCAAGCCGGAATCCGGCCCGAACCCGGTCATAATTTCTACACGGGTACTGACTTAACCTTCATTTTAACTTCAAACCATGTTGTCCCACTTCACCTTTTCTTTCAACTTAATGATTGTTTTCAGGAGAGTTACTCAATTGTAATAAATTTAATTTTCAATACACCCTTCACCCACCCGAGAAAAGGGCTAAAGTGGAGTATAGATACATTAGAAAGCTCAATATACTTTTTTAAGCGCAGACTTCTTATTTTGACTTCAGGTATGTAGGCAGTCAATGAATTTTTTCATTTCACAAATAATTCTTTGCACCCTTTTAAAAAAATTGGTTTTTCATCTGTCTGTTTCTAGATTTTTTTATTCTATTTTTATATATTCATGTTTTTATTGTTCAAATTTCCAAATACAATACTTAACACTTTAGAAAAGTATATATATTCTCATGATTGCAGTACTTTTATAAAAGCATTGAAATATGAATGGGTGTGCGTGTGTGTGAAAACAGGGTGTTCTTTTCATCTTATGACATTAAAATATCTTGAAAAAGATGCATACAAACCAAAAATGTCCATGACGAGAACTTTATATTTTTGAGTGGGAGAAGCAAATCCGCAACAATTTACCCAATACCCCACCCTCTCGGGGCGGTAGGGGAGGGGATAACTTTAGAACTTAAAATTGAAACCAACATTTTTTATTGCAGATTCAGATTCTCCATTAAAAAATAAGTAATATTTTATTTGAAAAAATGTTTTTGATTCACGCCAGACGGAGCACAGTGGGATATTTTGGATTTGTTCTTGCAAATAATCGACAACTCGTCAACTTTCAACCGAATTGAATTTTTTTCTTTAAAAATACTCGTGAATAAATTTACCGTCGGAGAGATGCGCCACTATTGCCGCTTGAATCGTCAATACGTCAAAAAAACGTCGACGAACGTCGGCCGTCATCGGCCGATTTTTAGGCTATTCAGATGTCAGTAATATTTGGTAATTCGTACAAACAATGCTTTATGCTCATTTTTATTTATTTTGTCAACCATTACAAGTGCAAACCTTTCTATTCTCATTCTATTCTTGCAATAAAAGTTTTTAATAATAGTTGATAAACGTTCATAACGTTAATACTTTAATTTTCAAATTATTCAACCGAGAAACATTTATTCTGAAGAGATCAATGAAAAAGTATTTTATAGAATTTTAAATCTTTTTTTCTTACAGTTTGTATGTTTATTTTAATAAAAACTGTAGGAAAAAAAGATTAAAAATTCTATAAAATACTCTTTCGTTGATTTCTTCAGAATAAACGTTTCTCGGTTGAATAATTTGACAATTAAAGTATTAACGTTATGAATGTTTATTAACTATTATTTAAAACTTTTATTGCAAAAATAGAATGAGAATAGAAAGGTTTGGACTTGTAATGGTTGAAAACATAAATAGCAATGAGCATGAAGCATTGCTTGTACGAATTACGAAATATTACTGACATCTGAATAGCCTAAAAATCGGCCGACGACTGCCGACGTTAGTCGAAGTTTTTTCGACGTACTGACGATTTAAACCGTAATAGTGGCGTATCTCTCCGACATTAAATTTATTCACGAGTATTTAAAAAAGAAATTCAATTCGGTTGAAAATTGACGAATCGTTTACTATTTGCACGAACAAATCCAATATACCCCACTGTGCGGTAATGCATTTGCAAAAAATGACGTTGTTAACTGGTCAAGGCATGCGGTTTCAAACGAAAGTAAAACGAAGATTCTTATTTCTTTATTTTATTTTAACAAAACAAAAAGAAATAAGAAGACTTTCAATTAATTTCCTCAAAATTTTAAATTTATTTTTGAATAACACCAGGTACAGAATTTGGAATGCTGAAGCCTCACCTATATTCCACCCCCGGTGACCTAACCCTCGGTTGCGCGAATTGAAAAGAATATTCCATAAAAGTATAAGTATTTTGTAATGAAGAATTTGGATGGGTGTTTCTTAAGATATTCTAATGTGACAAGATGAAAAGAACACCCAAGCCCTTTATTTTCACCTAAAGCTAATATGTTAAGACAATACTTGTATAAAAGTACTGCAATAATGAGAATATTCGTAATTCTCTAAATTGTTGAGTATTGTATTTGAAAATTTAAAAAATAAAAAAAAATATTAAAAAGAATAATAAATCAGCTAGTTGAAAGAGAAGATGAAATGGGATAACATGGTTTGAAGTTAAAATGAAGGTTAAATTAGTAAGATCAACTTTGTCAGTTTGCGGCGTTGAAAGTGAAAGAAGTCGAAACTACGGTTTTCAATAGTTTCATCTTGCATTGAATAACGCTTACGCTTTAAAAAGTTGAAACTGACGATAAAACTTCGATTTACTTCATAAGGGCGATAAATGTCTGTATTTCATTATCTAGTTTAGCAGGATGGAATATCCACGTGCTGCCGCGCCGGAGACCCGTGTTCGATTCCCACCAGATTTATATTTTAATCGCATTTTTCTGTTTCAGCTTATAATATAATATTCCAGAATGTATATAATAATATATAAATTGTAATCATGTGTACTGTACAATATAATTTAAATAAATGTAATAGTTCTAAACAGTTCAAAATCCCATAATAAGTCTGCATTTACGTCGTATGCTTGTGAAAAGGATTCGTGGGTTTCTAACCTTCAACGCGACGCGGCGCAAGTCAGGTTTTTTTTCGTCTGCTAATCTGACTGCACCAATTTTTAACAAAGTCGCTTACTAAATTAATGCACCGGTCTCTCTCGACGTCACTATAGTCCAGGGCTCGCCACTTCAAGCAGGTGTTGGCTGCCACGACAAGTGCATGGCTGCCACCAATTTTTTCTGTCATTTTTTTCTTCATTTTCCAGGAATCGAGCGAAGGGTTACGTTCACGGTAAATTACGTCTCGTCGTCGTTCACGCTGGGGTGTCTGAACATTTTTGCTCGAATTTTCAATACATTTAATTTCAATTTTATTTTTAATTGAGAAAGTGAATCAAATTAACCTGCAAATTGAAGCTGTCATAAAAGTTTTAAAAAGGAGGAAAAATTTGAAAAATTTTGAATGAAAATTCATTTTAAAAAAAGAGAGAAACGATTGTCGCCAAAACCTTTTTCTTCGTTCTTATCTTTCTCCTTTATCTTGTACACACTTTAAATAAAGATTTAAAAAATAATTTACCTAAGTTGCTGGAAAGATTTTGTGTTGGTTTTATTAAAAATTGTCAATACTTCAAAGGTTTCATACAAAAATGTTTAAATATAGGCGATTTAAGAGTTTAAACAATTCCAGTAGAGAGGCTATTTGTATCAGTGAAATTTCACTCACAATCTGTGAAATTTCACTGATTCATATTTAGCGAGTAGACCATTGAGTCATAGATCTATTCAAATTTATGAATTCTTAATTTTTTAAACTCTCCATTAAAAAATCTTAAATTTTGATGATTCAATATCAAATTTTCTTCTTTTTAGAACAGTTAGAATTAAAAACTTGACTTTTGATTTCCGAAACCATCAAAAGTCAACAATTTTAATGTATGAATCTTCAAATTTCAAGAGATTTCAGTTGTACTTTTTCGAAATTTAAATTGTCAGTCTTTTAAATTAAAGGGTTTTTTTATTTTGAGAATTTAGAATTACAAATTAGGTAAGTTTTTAGTTTTACAATTAAAAATTCTATAATTTTGCACAATTTTTATTTGAAATTTCTTAAGTTTGGAATTCTCAGAATTGTTAACTTTGACTCATGTTTAAAATCATTAAAATATAAGGATTTCAGTTTAAATATCTTCTAGATCAAGTATTTGTCGATTGTAACTCTTGCACACTACATATCGTTCAATTGTCATTATTTTAAAATTGAAGAGTTCTTGGTTTTGATAATCTGCAATAAAAAATCCTTTAATTTAAGTTACCTACTTTCAAAATTTCTTCTCTTTGGAAGTTTTAAAATTGAAAATTGCAATTAATACAACTAAAAACATCTGTTATCTGTGTTTAAATGTTCATTTCTGTTTTTATTTCTAGTTCATGCTTGCATAAAATCTTATAATAAAATGAAAGATGCAAGTTACTGAAAATCAATTGAAATTAAATTTAAATCAAAATTTAATTAAAGAAGAGGTAGATATTTTAACATTCATTCAAATGTATGATTAGTTATTATATTTGATAGCACTTTTAATTGAAACATTCTTTTTATTTTAATAATTACTCCTAATAATAATTATATTCAATAATAATAATAATAATTATTCTTTTTCAATGGTATTACATAAAATTATACTCACTGATTAAATTAAATGAGAACAAAAATGAATAAAAAATACTTTTCACAGAAATCTATACTTCATATTTTAATTACAAAAATTTATTTTATTCTTAATACCATTATCTTCTATGTGAGTTGAATTGTTATAGTTCAAGTAAACTAGAATTTGAGTTGTAGAATTTGACAATTATCCATTTAAATTTTTCTTATTCTTATTATTTCATTCAAGAAATAATGAAACATGCCATATTTTTATATAAAAATATTTTTATTTTCGGTATTTATTATAAAACTTGCAATAAAAAATAGTAATTGCTGAATTCTTCCACCTTTCAAGCATTATATTAATTTTTCTTATTAATTTTGAAAGTACCTATTAATCATTAAGTATTAACAGATAACATAGTCATATTATAGCTATAGCTTATTTCAATAAATATTTATTAAAGAACTTCGAACAATATCATCTAAACATTTTGTCATTATACATTATATCAATTGTGTGAAATATATAAACATTATTCAATAAAACGTTTATATTTATTTTTATATTATTAAATCAAACGCTGATATATTTTTTTATAATTGTATTTCATTTTTGGAAAGGATAATGTCTTTCAAGCCCGGCGCGGCGGGAGGTATAATGACCGTGAAGGGCTAGAAATCAGTCGAAGGACAAGATTTGTTAGGGCCAGTTTGACTTAGTCTTTTGACTGCCACTGGCAGCCAATGCAGCCAATGGCTGCCTTTTGGTGAGCCCTGCTATAGTCCATTGCAAATATTTCAATCTTCTGCAGATATTAATGCAAGAAATGTAGCATTTTCTTTTATCGAAATTAGTAAGTGACTATAATACATTATTTGCTGCTTTATTAGTTACTACTCGAAGTTGTTAACATTACAAAAGTTCATATATGTCACTCCATTGAAAACTAAAAAATAGTAAAATCTAATTTTGATTTTTAGCAATTATTGCAGCAAAAGGTTTCTCCGTGTATTCCCTAATGATTGCGAAAAACGCTGAAATGAAGATGAGACCACAATATCGTTTCACCTTCATTTCGGCTGCAAAACTTGTAAAACCGGTACTAACTACAACTTTTGAAATCGAAATAAAGGCGAAAACACATTAGCTGACGAAACTTTGACTCGGGAACACCATAAAGTTTAAACCAAACAGTTTAATTTTTTAATAAACTGTTGAATTTCAAAACCAAAAAGATGAATTTTCTGAAAAATAGTATAATTTTTAACATAAAATCGACGGTCGCCCATACCTTGGCCCGAGTATCTTATAAACTTGAATCTCAAATCTACAAAAATGAAAAAGCTTTTTTAATCATTGACACAATATCAGAATTAAAAGTGTGAAAATGAAATTCAATTATTTTAAATTTCCTGTCTAATAATATTTTTCAAGTGAATAATCTATTAATATTTAAAATTAGAATCATACAAATCTTTTTTTTATATTTCAAATCAGGCTTTCAATGTTTTTATAAATTAATAAATATGATGAGCAAAATGATAGTTTTTTCTGCGTTGCAATTTTCTATGTTTCATAGAGTAACATTAGTTAAAGATGCTCCAATCGCAAAAAAAAACGAATTTTTCTGTTGACAAATGCCCCAGTAATGCATTTATTTATTAAATTTGTTTTACAAAATTGTAAGTTCAACAAAAAATTATTAATTTGCTGAAATTATCATAAAGTTTCTAATTACAAAAGTTGACATCGAATTTCCATGTCACCAAATGCCTGATTAATGCATTTTTTCATTAGATTCGTTGAAAAAAAAAATTATCAACTAACTATAAATGTTATTAAATTGTTATGAATTTTACAATTGAAAGGACTAGAATTGAAAAAAATTGTACTACCGATAAATGCCTGAATAATGCATTGTTTATTAAATATGTTTTTAAAAAATCATAAAATTAATGAAAAAATTATGAATTTTGCTAAAATTATCATAAAGTTCGCAATATAGCTTAAGAAACCTAAAATCGTAGAAAAAATTCTTTCAACAAATAATTTGCTCAGAAATTTTTCATTATTTTTTTATTACATAATATTTGGACATTTTTAAATAATGATGAAAAATGAAAATTATATTATAATAATTTAAAAAAAAACGTTTTTTAAATTTTTTGTTTTTAAAAATTAAATTTGATTAATTAGTGTAATATAATACTTAAATTTAAAAAAAAATTAATTTGTATAAATTTAATTTTTAAATTATTTTTGTCGAAGGTTGGGCCTGGGCACCTGGAATATCGCATTCATATTAAAATATGTAAGAAGCACTGGATAAGTATTTCATTAGGTCCGTTTTAAGACCTCTAAACGTGCAAAAATCGAAATTTATGCACATTTTGAGAAGTTAAATAGTACTTGTATTATATTGAATTAAACCTCATCAGATCCTCGAAAAGTCTCCAGGGCTAGAGTATTTAAGAATTTGAAGAATTTGACGGAACCTAACCAAAAATTGTTTCTTAATTTCTCAATTTCAACTCTGGAAGTTTAGAAAAATATTTTTCGATTTCTTTACAAATCTCAGTTCATGTAGGCTGATTTTAAATCAAATTTTTGTATAATTTTCATAATGATCATTTATAATCTTCTCTGTGGAAGTTGATAAAGGGGATTTATGTTCGTCTTAAGCCAGCGTTGTTTTTTATTTGAATAATTTTGACTCTGGAAGCTTATAAAGTAGTTTTTTTGCCTTTTTCTAATTGCCAAACCTTGTAGGTTGGTTTTCAGCCAAAAACAATCATTTTCATAATCTTAATTCTGGAAGCTTATAAATAGAATTTTCCACTTTTTGAGCCAACATTATTGTTTGTTCAATTAATTTTGACTCTGGAAGTTTGTAAAGATATGTTTTCACTTTTTTTTAATTTCAGGTTTTGCGGACTGGTCTTAAGCCAAATTAAATCATTTTCATAATCTTGACTTTGAAAGTTGATATATTGATTTTTAATCGTTTTGAGGCAAAATTGTTTATTGTCAGAATTTTTAATCTGAAAGTTCATGAAGATATTTTTTGGTTTTCTAAAAAATTTCAGATGTTGTAGCTTGGTTTAAAGCCAAAGTGAATAATTTTTATGATCTTGATTCTGGAAGTTTTTTAATAGATTTTTGCTCTTTCTGAGCCAACATTGTTCTTTGTTTCATTAATTTTGACTCCGTAAGTTTGTAAAGATATGTTTGCGCTTTTTTGATAATTTCATGCTTTTTCGAAAAATTGCAAATCTTGCGAGCTAGGCTTAAGCCAAAATTGGTTCTAATTTTTGTAATTTTGTTCTGTTTGACTAGAGGTTAATTCAGATATTTTTTCGCTTTTTAGAAATTTCTGATCCCGTATGCTCGGCTTTAACCAAAACTATTTATAATTTTTGTAATTTTGTCTTTTAAAATATATTTAAAGATTTTTTCGCTTTTTCGAAAAAATTCCAATCCCCTGTGCTCCTTTTTAGTCAAAATTGCTTATAATTTTTTTAATATAGACTCTAGAATTTCATTCTGAGATTTTCTTCTCGTTTCAGAAAAGTTTCCGATCCCATAAAACAAGAATTCTCTCAAATTCTCTAAATTTTTCTACAAATTCTTGAAATACCTTCCACGATATTCTCAATTGGAATTTCTCATGAGTCAATGCCTATGGAATTCCAAAAATATTCGAAAGTAACCTTTCTTCTCCGGAAAAAAAATCACAAAACAAACCTTCTCAGGTCCAATTTCACTTGCATTTTCGAGAAGCCACGCGTACGCTGTCAAATACTTCCAAACATTTTCAAAACATCTTAATTTGACAGTGCTCCAACGGGGCCCCTGAACCCGGGATGTTTCTCTTTGAAAAATCTATTTTTCAGTCACCATAGGAGTCTGGGAGTGTGTCTCGAACTGGGTGAATGAGACTCGTTTTTGGGCCAGTAGGCCTGACACATAACGAAGGATTGGGTCAGTGTCATGAGGAGGGGGTGAGGAGAGGGTTTATCTCCAAAGAGTCGCGTGGCCGCACAGTAGTGGTCTCTCCCAAAAATTTCACCACCTCTTGTCCTTGCTGACAATAAATCAGTCAAGAATGGGCCACATGGTAGCATTTCGAATCCGAGAGCTCCTGGACCATTTTCGAAAAGTGAAAAACCTAAATCTTGGCTTCCGTTCCCCACTTTCGCATTCACGTCTTTACCCCCTCCCTTCCTACTGGACCATCTTTCTCTGGGAATGAAGGCAAAGAATGTGGATCTTTCCAGGGAAGAATGGCGTAAGTGCAAAGGCCCATCAGTTTAAAGGTCCATCAGTAGAGTAGCCCAAAGACCCAGTGGCCCTAAATTTTCGGAAAAGTGAGTCACGAAGCCCTTTGGCAGTCCCATTGTTAATCTCGACTTTTCAGTTTCGATTTTCAGTGAACAATGGAAATGGTTGAGTGAGCAAGGTCGTACCTGCGAAAAACGAGAGGAGTGATGGATAAGGAATGAGGATTCCGTATGGCGTACGGGTTATAAAGACATAAGAGGCTGACCCATTTTACACAGGGCCCCATATTAAATTGCAGATATTCTTAGTTTAAAGCTGAATAAAGTGACTTCCGGTCAATTTTATTGACTCGTAATCACTGCGTGGGACCATACTGATTGGCGAAAAATGGGACTTGTGATCCCTGGTGGGGACGGTCGATTGGGATCGGTAAATTTTATTTTTGCAAGGTATATTAAAAATCTTAGGGGTATTATTTTACTATTAAAAACTACTACTAATTTTTCAGACTTGTACAAAAATGGGCCTTATGGTAAAGTTGAGATTTGTGAATTAATCAACTAAAAAAAGTGTTTATATTCAATTGGTCTCTACCGTTTAAAAACTTATCAGATCATTTAAAGTTTTTTGGAAAATTGGGACTCACATATTCGGTCCTGAAAATTATAATCCTTTATTTTTTGTATAAAATGGGTCTTATATTAAAAAAGGGACCTATCACTGTAATTTTCACTCATTCATAAATTGTAATTCTAACGAAATACTGTAATCTCTGAGAAAATAAGAATAATACACCAAAACGCACTGATTACAAAATGGGCCTTAAATAAAAGTTGAACTTCAGTATGAAAAGAAACTGATTGAGGAACAGTGGAATCTGTAAAATTGTGTCTATTGAAGATGATTTTGTGGGTAATATAATCATTGAAAATGGGCCTCATTGAAAATGGGACTTATTTTTGGAATAAGTGCTTACTTTTATATGAGACTTATGGCGAATTGATGCAACTTTTACGAAAATAAGGCAAATAAATATCAAAGAAGGTGATCACAAATGGGCCTTAGAGTAAAGAATGGGAGTTTACTCAAAAAAAGAAGCTGAGTGTATAGAAAACGACTGGCCCATTTTACAAAGGATCCTGTGTTAAATTAAAAATATATATTTTCAGTTGGCAAAGGAATAAATTGACCTTTGGTCAGATACATTACTGATTAATGAAAAATGGGACCTATAGCTCGCGGTGGGGACGGTGGATTGGGACCGTTAAATTTTTAACATTTTCAATATTTTAGGGTATTTGTGAAGATTCTAAGAAATTGTCAATAATTTGAACAGATTTTCAATATTTCAGGGCTTCTTTAAAGATCCCAAGAAATTTGTTTATAAATTTCAATAAATTAAAAGGATTTGTAATATTTTAAAGTATGTTTAAAGATTCCAAGGAATTCTTAATAAATTTCAATAAATTTAAAGGATTTGCAATATTTTAGGTTTAAGGTATGTTTAAACATTCTAAGAGGTTTTTACGATATTTTAATAAATTGAAAGGACTTGTAATATTGTTGAGTAAATTCAAATGTTTAGGAAATTTTGAATATATACTTGAATAAATTGAAAGTATTTGAAATATTTTACGATTTTTAATCGTTACGAGGAATATTTATTAAGTTTAAATAAAGTCAGAGGGTTTGCAACACTTTAAGATTTTTAAAAATATATTTCAGTATATTGTAAACATATTACTTTATATTGCTAAAAGATTTGCAATATTTTAGGGTATTTGTAAAGATTCCAAGGAATTTTCAATACATTTCAATCAATATAAAGGATTTGCAATATTGAACTATGTTTAAAGATTCTACGGAATTCTCAATTAATTTTCACAAATTTAAAGGATTTTCAATATTTGAGGGTAATTTTAAAGTTACTAAGAAATTTTCAATATATTTAAATAAATGAAAACAATTTGCAATATTTGAAGGTATTTTAAAAGTTACAATTAATTTTTAATATGTTTAAATAAATTGAGAGGATTTTCAACACTTTAATTTTTTGAATATATTTCAGGAAATTGTAACTATACCACATTAAATTAAAAAGATTTTCAATATTTTAAGTATGTTTAAAAAGTTCAAGGAATATTCAATAAATTTCAGTAAATTTAAAGGATTTGCAATATTTTAGGTTTAGGGTATGTTTGAAGATTCCAAGAAATTTTTATTATATTTTAATAAATTGAAAGAATTTACAATATTTAAGGGTAATTTTAAAATTTCTAACAAATTTTTAACATATTTATATAAATGAAAAGGATTTGCAATATTTGCGGATCTTTTGAAATTTTCAATTAATTTTAATATGTTTAAATAAATTAAGAGGATTTGTGCAACATTTTAATTTTATCAAATATATTCCAAGAAATTGTAAAGAAATTTCAATAATCTGAATAGATTTGCAATTTTTTAGGGCATTTTTGAAGATCTTAAAGAAATTCCAAATATATCTCAATAAATTAAAAGGATTTGCAATATTCTAAAGTATATTTAAAGATTTTAAGGGATTTTTAATAAAAGTAAATTTAAAAGATTTGCAATATTTTAGGTTTAGGGTATGTTTAAAGATTTCAAGAAATTTTAAATATATTTTAATAAATTGAAACGATTTGCAATATTTCAATGTGATCTTAAAGTTTCTAAATTTTTAAAAATATATTTATATAAATAAAAGGGATTTGCAATATTTTAGGGTTTTTAAAAGTTCCAATTCATTTTTAAATATATTTGAATAAATAAAGACGATTTGCCACACTTTAATTTTTTTAATTTTTAAAGATTCGCATAAATTAAAAATATATTTCAATAAATATAAAGGTTTTTCATTATTTTAAAGTATGCCTAAACATTCCGAGAAATTCTCAATAAATTTAAAGGATCTGCAATATTTTAGGCTTAGGGCATGTTTATAGATTCCATGGAATTTTTCATATGTCTAAATTAAGATTTGTTTAAAAAATATTCCCAGAAATTGTAAATAAATTACATTAAATTGAAAGGATTTGCAATATTTTAGGGCATTTGTAAAGATTCCTAGTAATTGTAAATGTAAATAAACGTCAATAATTTGAATAAATTTGCAATATTTAAGGGTAATTTTAAAGGTTCTAAGAAATTTTCAATATATTTAACTAAATTGAGAGCTTTGCATTACTTTATGATATTTTTAAATATTTAAAAAATTAAAATTAATATTTGATTAAATTGAAAGATTTGCCATGTTTTAGGGTATGTTTAAAGATTGCAAGGAATTTTTCATCTATCTTAACAAATTTAAAGGATTTCAAATATTTTAGGGTATTTTAAAAGTTTCAAGGAATTTTCAGTATGTTTATAAATTCAGATTTTTCAAATAGATTCCAAGAAATTGTAAATATATTGCATGAAATTAGAAATATTTGCAATATTTTAGGTTCTTTATAAAGATTCCAAGGATTTATCAATAAATTTCAAATATATTTCAATAAAGTTAAAAGGTTTTACAATATTTTAAAGTACATTTAAATATTCCAAGGAATTCTCAATAAATGTCAATAAATTTAAAGGATTTTCAGTATATTAGGTCCAAAGTATGTGTGAATATTCAAAGACATTTTTAATATATTTTAATAAATGGAAAGGATTTGCAATATTTTAGGGTAATATTAAAGGTTCTAAGAAGTTTTTAATATATTCAAATAAATGAAAAAGATTTGCAATATTTTAGGGTATTTTTAGAGATTCCAAGGAATTGTCAATAATTTTCAATAATTTGAATAAATTCGAAGTATTTCAGGGCATTTTTAAAGACTAATAAATTTGTTTCTATATTTCAATAAATTAACAGGAGTTGCAATATTTTAAAGTATGTATAAAAATTCCAAGAAATTCTCAATAAATTTCAATAAATTCAAAGGATTTGCAATATTTTAGGTTCAAAGTATTTTTAAATATTCTAAGAGGTTTTTAAGATATTTTAATAAATTGAAACGACTTGTAATATTTCAGGTTTAGGGTATGTTTAAGAATTCCAAGAGGTTTTTCGTATATTTTAATAAATTTTGATGCAATATTTTATGGTAAATTTAAAGTTCCTAGGAAATTTTCAATATATTTAAATACATTGAAAGGATTTTAAATATTTTAGGGTATTTTAAAAGTTCGAAGGAATTTTGAATATGCTTTTTAAGTAAATTGACAGGATTTGCAACACTTTCAGATTTTTAAAAATATATTCCCAGAATTTGTAAATATTTTACATGAAATTGGACAGATTTGCAATATTTTAGGGTATTTGTAAAGATTCCAAGGAATGTTTAAATATTTTAAGGAATCCTCAATAAATTTAAACGATTTGTAGTGTTTTCGGTTTGGGGTATGTTTAAGGATGCCAAGAAATTCTTAATATATTTTAATCAATTAAAAGGATTAGCAATATTTTAGGGTAATTTTGAAGGTCTTAAGAAATTGTAAATATATCTAAATAAATTGAGAGGATTTGCAACACTGTATGATATTTTTAAGCATTCTCAGAAATTTTTAATATATTTATTAGATGAAAAGGATTTGCAATGTTTATGGTATTTTTTAAAGATTCCAAGAAATTTTCAATATATTTAACAAATTTGAAGAAATCCTGACTATTTTATGGTATTAAAAAAGACTCGGAGAAATTTTAAAAATAATTCAATAAACTGAAGAAGTTTCGGACGATTTTAAAGGTTCTAGGATTTCCAAAATATTTTTTGAATGAATTCTAAATAGATTTCAATAACCTTAAAGGGATTTATGAAAATTGTAGGGTATTTTTTAACGTTCTAAGGAATTTTTAATAGATCTTAATAAAGTGAATTTATTTTAGGATAAATTTTAAAAATGTTATTCCAGTATTTTTTTATTTCAGAACCTTATTTACATAATTTGGTAAAATCCAAAAATATAATAATAATATTTTTGAAACAGGTTGTGATTTATATTTTTATAGTGAGCAATCGTCCCACCTACGTTTTGTGGCGAAGAAAAGCCAAGATTTTGCTACTGTTTGGGAAGGTACACAATTTTTCCAAAACCCAAATTTCATAACTTTCCAATTAAATTTACGAGAGCTGCGGATTTCTTTCTGTCAAAACCTGAATTTGGCCCTGTGACCCAGTAATGGTCCAAGGGTTGTCCGCGGTCTTTTGGTCCGAATTTTGAATTACGACTAGCCTGAAATTTCTCCTGTCCTCTCAATGTGGGTAACCGGGTCGTATAATTTTTCCTATTTTCCCAATATATCACGCTCTTTCAACCCTCACAGAAGCTTTCATTTATTTAAAAAAAATGTGAAAAGGCAAAAAACGAGTTTTCGACCATTTTTGAAAATCCCTTCACTTTATTGAAATCTATTAAAAATTCCTTGGAATCTCAAAAAATAATCTAAAAATATTATAAATATTTTCAATTTATTACAGTCTTCTGGAAATTCCTTGGAATCTTCTAAAAGCCCTAAAGTATTT